>NW_005195301.1:980357-982041 GCF_000372725.1 Emiliania huxleyi CCMP1516
TGGTCGAGCCGCCGCGCCTCTTCCATAGCGGGGTGAGCGGCCGGCGGTCGTTTCGCCGGCGGCTGCGGAGAGCGCGTGGCTGCTCCTCGATCCCGGCGAGGACAACGGATCGCCGCTGCGCGGCTGGACCGCGTCTTGCGACGCCGCATGCCGCCGGCTCAAGCCCGTCGATCTACGTGCGGTGCGGCTGCAGTCCGAAGGCGGCGGCGGCGGCGGCGGCGGCGGCGGCGGAGGCGGCGGCGGCGGCGGAGGCGGAGGCGGAGGCGGAGGCGGAGGCGGAGGCGGAGGCGGAGGCGGAGGCGGCGGCGAGCCTGGCAAGCGGGCGGCGGCGCCGCTGCTCGCGCGCGGATGGCCGTCCGACGGCGCGACGCTCGGCGGCACCGTTGCCGACTACGCGGAGATGCTCGATGCGCTCGACGACGCGCTCGACGTCTCCTCGCCGCTGCATCCCCGCCCGACGGTCTTGTCCACCCCGCCGTGCGGCGGCGTTGCGTGCAGGTTCTCGTCGCCGCAGCGGCCGACCGTTCGCAGCTTCTCCTCAAGGCTGAGGCCCTCGCCCCTAGATGCGGAGTATCTCCCCATATCTCCCCGTCTCTCCCCCATATCTCGAGGCCTAGATGCGGAGTATCTCCCCATATCTCCCCGTCTCTCCCCATATCTCGACGCGAGCGAGATCTGCTCTCCGACCTAGAAGCGGAAGACGGACTCGTGTCTCCCAACTAGCGCCCGAGCGGACACGTATTCAGCCGTATTCGGGCGTGTTCCGTTGTGCGCACCGTACTCCTCTCCGTCGTACTCACGCGGTGCTCTGAACACACTGCACAAGACCGTATTCCCGCTCTCATGCTGCTGTATATTTACGCGTAGGCTCTCTGACTTGCCGGAGGCCCTCTGCCGCCTACGTCGGCTGCAGGAGCTGCTGCTCGCTAATCTCGGGTAATCTCGGGTAATCTCGGGTAATCTCGGGTAATCTCGGCTGCAGGAGCTGTTGCTCGCGTGCAACGAGCTTCGCTCGCTGCCGGCGTGGGTCGGTGCGTTGCCGCAGCTACACGTGCTCAACCTGCAGCACAACCGGCTGCTGTGAACAGCGTCTCTTCACACCTCGAGCCGTGAACAGGTGCTCAACCTGCAGCACAACCGGCTGCTGTGAACAGCGTCTCTTCACACCTCGAGCCGTGAACAGGTGCTCAACCTGCAGCACAACCGGCTGCTGTGAACAGCGTCTCTTCACACCTCGAGCCGTGAACAGGTGCTCAACATGCAGCACAACCGGCTGCTGTGAACAGCGTCTCTTCACACCTCGAGCCGTGAACAGGTGCTCAACCTGCAGCACAACCGGCTGCGGCGGCTCCCGGCGGCGGTGCTCCGCATCAAGGGGCTCCACTACCTGCGCTGGGGCGCGCAGAAGCCGTCGGGCGACGCCCCGGAGGAGGAGGAGGAGGCGGAGGAGGCGGAGGAGGCGGAGGAGGCGGAGGAGGCGGCAGGCGTAGCAGCGGCGGCGGAGGAGGCGGAGGAGGCGGAGGAGGCGGCAGGCGTAGCAGCGGCGGTGGAGGCGGAGGAGGCGGAGGAGGCGGCAGGCGTAGCAGCGGCGGTGGAGGCGGAGGAGGCGGAGGAGGCGGCAGGCGTAGCAGCGGCGGCGGAGGAGGCGGAGGAGGCGGAGGAGGCGGCAGGCTTAGCAGCGGCC
>NW_005195301.1:982141-987706 GCF_000372725.1 Emiliania huxleyi CCMP1516
CCGCGCGCGACGGTGCTCACGGCGCTCCTGGCCTCGTACAACCGGCTTGGTGCCGCCCCGCGGATGCTCGACCACCTAGAAGCGGAATACGGATTCTTGCCTCCCAACCAGCGCCCGAGAGGGCCACATATTCCGCTGTACTCCTCTGTCCTCCTCTCCCTTGTCTTCACGCGGTGCTCTGAAGACGCCGCACAATACCGTCTTCCCGCCCCGAGGCTGGCGTAAAGGCACGTTAGGCTAGCGCAGCATGGCCATTCGCTCAAGAAGCTCCACCTGGGCTGCAACGGCGTGACTTGCGTGGCGGAGGCGCTGCCCCCACCTCACCGCCGCTGCGGTGTGAACAGCGCCTCTTCACACCTCGAGCCGTGAACAGGTGCTCCCCCACCTCACGCGGCTCACCGAGCTCTGCCTCGAGGGCAACCGGCTCTCGGAGCTGCCCGCGGCGATTGGCCGGCTCGACAAGCTTCGCGAGCTGTGGCTGCACGGTAATCTCGGGTGATCTCGGGTAATCTCGGTAATCTCGGCTGGACAAGCTTCGCGAGCTGTGGCTGCACGGTAGTCTCGGGTGATCTCGGGTAATCTCGGTAATCTCGGCTGGACAAGCTTCGCGAGCTGTGGCTGCACGGCGCGCGTCGCCTCTGGCCGCCCCTGACGCCGTCCCACGACGCCCCGCCGCGCCGTGCGCGTGCCAACTTGCCCCGCCCCTCCCCCCAACGCCCCTCCCGCCCCTCCGGCCGTCGGCCGTCCGCCACTCGCCGCCCAGACCGCCGCCTTGCATGCCGCCGCCTTGCATGCCGCCGCCCGCCATGCCGACAGCCGCCCCCATCCCTGCCCCACGCACGCCCACTGCGCGCCCTTCCCCCACTCCTCCCGCTCCTCCCTCCCGCTCGCACGCCCGGCTCGCACCGTGTGCCTCGGCCAATCTCGGCCAATCTCGGGTAATCTCGGGTAATCTCGGGTGATCTCGGGTAATCTCGCACGCCCGGCTCACACCGTGTGCCGACTCAGGCAACTTGCTGACTTGCCTCCCCGCGGAGCTGGGTCAGTGCGCATCGCTCACCGTCCTCCAGGCGCACCACAACCGCCTCGCGGAGCTGCCCGCCGCCCTCGGCGCGCTCCGCCGGCTGCGAGTGTCTAGGAGGTGTCTAGGAGGTGTCGAGGAGGTCTCTGGGAGGTGTCTGATAGGCGCGCTCCCCCGGCTGCAGGGGCTCTACCTCCAGTCCAACAGGCTCGGAGGGTCGCTGGCCGCGCTGCGCCAGAGGGTGCTGCGTCACTTGCCGCTGCAGAACCTCGCCCTCGGCGCCAACGCCTTCGACCTCGCCGAGGCGTCAGAGCTGGCCTCTGAGCTGAGCGGCAGCGCAGCCCGCGCAGTCACCTCCTCCGGCCACTCCGGCGCGGCGCGGATCGGGTTCGGCTGGGACGTGTCCAGGAAGTGTCTAGGAAGTGTCTAGGAAGTGTCTCATAGGCGCGGCGCGGATCGGCCTCGGCTGGAACCGCGGGACGCCGCCTGCGGCGCTGCGCGACGTCCTCACCGACCGTCTCGCGACAACCGACCACTTCTTCGAGCCGATGGCGGCGGGCGTGCGAGGTGACGTCCTCCTCGTCGCCTTCTAGGAGCCTTCGAGGAACCTCGTAGGAGCCTTCGAGGAGCCTTCTAGGAACCTTCTAGGTGACGTCCTCCTCGTCGCCTTCGCCGCCCAGGGCCCCGGCATGCAACAGTGGGCCGCGCCGTGCGCCGCCGCGCGCGCAGCCGGCGTGGCCGTCGACGCGCTCTTCCTCGCCCGACCCGTCAACCTTCTAGGAACCTTCTAGGAACCTTCTAGCAACCTTCTAGGCCCTCTACCTCGCCGACCCGTCGAACTCGTACTACCTGCAGGACCCGGCCGGCGGGTGGGGCGGCTACTTCTAGGAACCTTCTAGGACCCTTCTAGGAACCTTCTAGGACCCGGCCGGCGGGTGGGGCGGCGTACGCTACTTTGAGCGGCTCATCCGAGCCCACACGGCCGGCTACGCGCGCGTCCTCCTCGTCGGCTCCTCGATGGGCGGCACCGCCGCGCTGCTGCACGCGCACCTCGGCCACCGCGCCGTCTCGTTTGGCGCGCGGGTGGACCTGCGCCTGACGTGTCCAGGAAGTGTCCAGGAAGTGTCTAGGAAGTGTCTCATAGGCCCGCGGGTGGACCTGGACCTGACGCACGGCGCGCACGTGCCGGCCGAGCCCAGGCGCGCGTGCACCGCGCGCGTGCGACACGCCCTCGCGGTGATGCACGCGCGAGGCGGCCGTGCGGCCGTGCACGTCGGCGCGGGCAACGCCGTCGACATGATGCAGGCCCGGCTCGTCGCGCACGCGCCGGGGCTCGCCCTGCATGAGCACGACACCTTCCACCACAACGTGCCCATGTTCCTCGAGCGCGAGGGCCTGCTGGTGCCGCTGCTGAAGCGCGAGCTCCTCGCGCTGCTCCAGGGGTAGTCGTCGCCGCCGGACCACGCTGTAGTGTATGTCGCCGCCGCAAGTACAAGATAGTACGCAGGTAGGATAGCGCCCCTGTGGAACTGACTGTAGACGGGGCCTCGTGTCGTGTGGCCCGAAATGTTTCCCATCCGCGGGAGAGAGCTAGGGAGAGAGTTTACTTTAGCCCCCCGCCCAAGGCGAGTTTTTTTGTAAAAAAAATGTTCCAGTTTTAGCAAGCAAAAGGGAGCACACACGACTTAGCAAGTCCGCACTAGCGACTGCCACTCGCCTAACCATGCCTCGTCACAAGTGCTCTCCCAATCGCGTACAGGCACACACACTCCGCCTGTTCTCACCCAAACACTCTCTATCACACCCTTGCCTCCCTGCCAGAGCGAGCTAGATTCTCCCCGCCTCCCTCCCGCCTCTGCCGCGCGCCTTCGATGGACGTCAAGTGCCGCACCTAGGGGGAGAGAGGGGGTTTGCCCTGGTAGGGAGGTGGCGAGGCCGCGCACTGCAAACCCAGTGTGAGGAGTGGGGGAGCTGGGACAGGGCGTGTGCGCCTCTGATCTGTCATGGTCTAGTGGCCGATAGGATCCTCCCTTAGGCAGCGATGGCGGGTCGGGAGAGGCCCGAGTTCTCAGCCCGCCACTTACTGTCAGCCTCTCTCTGACTGCCCAGGGTCTCACCACGATGCCGCCCGAGTAGAGGGGGTAAGGTGTGTAGAGTGCGGCTGTGTATGGAACCTCTCTCTCTGTGGATCCCACCTGAGCGCACTCGCGGTGCGAAGGCTCCTAATGCGGCAACTGAGCCCGCAAGGGTGGGTCACTAAGGGAGAGGTTACGTTGGATGATATGTTGTGTTGTGGCGTAAAGCTGTGCAGCGGCGCAGCGAGCCCTGCCGCGGCTCGTCGTCGAGACTGGTCGGTGGGTGGTGCCTGTAACAGCTGAGGCAGGGAGGCTGCCTGAGTAGCGCAGCCGCTCGGTCGCCCGAGGATATCTCTTTTTTTTGCTGCAATAGTTACAGAGGCGATCAAGATAAATATATATTGCAACAGTTAGAGGAGAGGCTGGGCCTGGGCTGGTCAGGACCGTCGGGCTGCACTCAGCATATCAATATATCCAGCGGTGGCGGTCCATGCCGGGCTTGAAAATGGCTCTAAATCGTTCAAAAGTAAACGGGCCCAAATCGCTTCAAAATCGCTTAAATCGCATTAAAATCGCTGTGAACTTGCGATTTTTTTCGATTTCAGCCCACATCTAGGCGATGTTTGGGACAAATGTCGACATTTGGTGCTCTTGGAGGTTAAAATCAGCGATCGACATGTCAATATATTGTCAATAGTTAGAGGGGATGCTGTCAATAATCAATATCAATAGTTACAGGAGCGAGAATCAACATTTATCGACTGCCTTACCATGGCGCTGTTCACAGCGCGCGCGGACGGCGGCTCTGCGCGTTCCGCTCAGCAGGACTTTTGTAAAGCGTGCTTGTGGCAGGTTACAGACGCTAGTATCGACCTCAGAGACCCAAACCCGAATTAATAATTAAGGCGCTCAAAGTATGGTCAAACAACCGTTGAACAAAACAGGTCAAACAACGACATCCGACTAGTGCGACCGCTAGACGGCGGTCTCCGCCGGCCCCAAGGCTGCCCAGCCCCAGCACCACACCGGCCACGTACACCGTGGCGCTGGAGTCGGTCAGTGAGGCACTAGACGGGCTACGGAACCATGCGCGCGCCGGCCAGACAGGCTGCGCGCAGCGAGGGGCCGCGCCGCCTCGATTTTGCATCTCCGCTCCGCGGCCGTGCGACTGACGGGCCAGCTCGCCCGGCGACAAGCCCAGCCATCGCCCAGCGCCCCGTACCGACGGGGGCCTTGCAAAAAACCCGCACCTCCGACGGTGATCGAGCACGTGAGGGGGGGCGTCGGTGTTGGCCGCGGGTGGGCTGCGAGGAAGGCGCGGGGGGGAGCAACCATGGGAGATGCACCACCGCTCGACGAAGACGCGCCCGACGAAGCCCTGCTAGCGGAGGATCGACCATCCTCACCTAATAGCGTCGAGCGTGTGCGAAAAAGAGCGCAAATCGGAGCTCAACTCGCGCGCGGCGGGAAAGAGGTGTGGCGAGGAGCTGCTGCACTGCCCCCAAACGCGCTCGGGCGGCACGTCGGCGCGCCTGCGGGGTGGGTAGAGGTGAAACTAGGCTTGCTGGCACGCACATCCCGCACCACCCCCGCGCCCGCGCGCACCATGCCGCCGTCCCACCTCACAGCCAAGCGCGATCGCCGACGCACGCAGCGACGCCGAGCGGTGGCCTCGCAGACGACGAGCGCTCGTGTGGCCGGCGCGTGCCAGCCGCTGGCCCGTCCAGCGTGGCGGAACCGGCTCGCCCATCCGCATTCGGTAGCAGCTTTCCGCCATAATCACCTTTCGAGAGCCTGGGTTGTGGGGACGCTGAGGCGCCGTCGCTGGGCCGCCGGTATCGTTTCGAATGCGATCTCGGGCGGGAGCCCTGGCGAGCCCTGACGAATTACGGCAGGTTTTTGGATTTCGTTTAAAAGAAAGGGGGCCTGGTTTCTTTTGCGAGCGAAAGAAGATTATACTTCCAAAAAGAAGAATTTAAACAAGACAACTAAGAAGTGCACACATTCGCGTTCTCGTCGCGGGCGGGGGGCCGGGGGTGGAGGGGGTGGGGGTGGGGGGGTTCGGGGCGGGAGGTGTCGGTGTCGGTCGAGAGAGGCTTGGACCTTCGTTGGCACGCCTTTTGGCTTTGCAACGGGCGTGTGTGCGCGCGTGTCCGAACCACCCTCTGGCGGTCCCACGAAAAAGAAATTCGTTCGTGCACCAGAGTCATGGTTAGTAATAAATAAATAGAGCAGTCATCTCCAGGGAGAGATGGGCGACGCATGGTGAGTGAGTACTTCCCGCCCTGTTGCTCGCGTATTTCTTTTTTCTCCCAGAAAAGAAAGTCCCCGGATCCCCCGCCCAACTCCTGGGCGTATAGGGCACGCTCAAAACCCTCTCCGCATTCCCCTTTTTTTGTCGTTTTCACCCCCCCCCCCCCCGTGGAGAAAGTTTTGGCGTACGCGGTTAGTTCGATAGCCTGGTTTTCC
>NW_005195301.1:987806-996028 GCF_000372725.1 Emiliania huxleyi CCMP1516
TTTGGGGCTCATCATGACTACTGGCCTCTTTCTCAGTAGTTTCATTCCCGCTTCATCCGCCCGGTATGGGGCTCATCATGATTATGGGCTTGTTTCTCACAAGATGCAAACCAACCGCGGTAGGTTTGCATCTATTTTGGCGCGAACGCCCGCCGGCGCCGCCTTTCAGTCTCAGAGCCGCCGTACCCTGGCTGGAAGCCCGGCGAAGCCCAGCTGTGTGGGAAACCAAGAAGAAAGGGGAAGGGCACCTCGTCGCACCTCTTCGATGCCCCAAAAGGGAAAAACATACATCAAAGAGGCCGCCGCTCCCGAATTCTGAGCGCACGAATTCTTCTTACCGGTCGGAGCCGACTCTCTGGCCGGCTGCCAAAATGCTGCCTGGTCGGCCGCCGCTGAAGCGGGTGCGTCGTTTCCCCGACCCACGTGCCCCGGCCGCGGCCGGTGCCTCGGCGCACAGCGCCGCGGGCCGCTCGGGCCGCGCCGAGGACAGCGCCGACGCCCGCCGCTGCCGCTCGCCTGCGCAAGCGCCGCCGCTGCCCTGCGGCACTGCCGCCCATCGCCCGGCCCTCACCGTGCCACCGCCCACTCGGATCGCGTCCGACGCCGCCCGCGCCTCTTCCCATAGGCGGGGTGAGCGGCCGGCGGTCGTTTCGCCGGCGGCTGCGGAGAGCGCGTGGCTGCTCCTCGATCCCGGCGAGGACAACGGATCGCCGCTGCGCGGCTGGACCGCGTCTTGCGACGCCGCATGCCGCCGGCTCAAGCCCGTCGATCTACGTGCGGTGCGGCTGCAGTCCGAAGGCGGCGGCGGCGGCGGCGGCGGCGGCGGCGGAGGCGGCGGCGGAGGCGGAGGCGGAGGCGGAGGCGGAGGCGGAGGCGGAGGCGGAGGCGGAGGCGGCGGCGAGCCTGGCAAGCGGGCGGCGGCGCCGCTGCTCGCGCGCGGATGGCCGTCCGACGGCGCGACGCTCGGCGGCACCGTTGCCGACTACGCGGAGATGCTCGATGCGCTCGACGACGCGCTCGACGTCTCCTCGCCGCTGCATCCCCGCCCGACGGTCTTGTCCACCCCGCCGTGCGGCGGCGTTGCGTGCAGGTTCTCGTCGCCGCAGCGGCCGACCGTTCGCAGCTTCTCCTCAAGGCTGAGGCCCTCGCCCCTAGATGCGGAGTATCTCCCCATATCTCCCCGTCTCTCCCCCATATCTCGAGGCCTAGATGCGGAGTATCTCCCCATATCTCCCCGTCTCTCCCCATATCTCGACGCGAGCGAGATCTGCTCTCCGACCTAGAAGCGGAAGACGGACTCGTGTCTCCCAACTCGCGCCCGAGCGGACACGTATTCAGCCGTATTCGGGCGTGTTCCGTTGTGCGCACCGTACTCCTCTCCGTCGTACTCACGCGGTGCTCTGAACACACTGCACAAGACCGTATTCCCGCTCTCATGCTGCTGTATATTTACGCGTAGGCTCTCTGACTTGCCGGAGGCCCTCTGCCGCCTACGTCGGCTGCAGGAGCTGTTGCTCGCGATTAATTAATTAGCTAATTAATTAATTAATTAGTTAATTGGTCGGCTGCAGGAGCTGTTGCTCGCGTGCAACGAGCTTCGCTCGCTGCCGGCGTGGGTCGGTGCGTTGCCGCAGCTACACGTGCTCAACCTGCAGCACAACCGGCTGCTGTGAACAGCGTCTCTTCACACCTCGAGCCGTGAACAGGTGCTCAACCTGCAGCACAACCGGCTGCTGTGAACAGCGTCTCTTCACACCTCGAGCCGTGAACAGGTGCTCAACCTGCAGCACAACCGGCTGCTGTGAACAGCGTCTCTTCACACCTCGAGCCGTGAACAGGTGCTCAACCTGCAGCACAACCGGCTGCTGTGAACAGCGTCTCTTCACACCTCGAGCCGTGAACAGGTGCTCAACCTGCAGCACAACCGGCTGCGGCGGCTCCCGGCGGCGGTGCTCCGCATCAAGGGGCTCCACTACCTGCGCTGGGGCGCGCAGAAGCCGTCGGGCGACGCCCCGGAGGAGGAGGAGGAGGCGGAGGAGGCGGAGGAGGCGGAGGAGGCGGAGGAGGCGGCAGGCGTAGCAGCGGCGGCGGAGGAGGCGGAGGAGGCGGAGGAGGCGGCAGGCGTAGCAGCGGCGGTGGAGGCGGAGGAGGCGGAGGAGGCGGCAGGCGTAGCAGCGGCGGTGGAGGCGGAGGAGGCGGAGGAGGCGGCAGGCGTAGCAGCGGCGGCGGAGGAGGCGGAGGAGGCGGAGGAGGCGGCAGGCTTAGCAGCGGCGGCGGTGGAGGCGGAGGAGGCGGAGGAGGCGGCAGGCGTAGCAGCGGCGGTGGAGGCGGAGGAGGCGGAGGAGGCGGCAGGCGTAGCAGCGGCGGTGGAGGCCGGCGCAGCGGAGGCGGCGGCGGCGGCGGCGGAAGCGGCGGTGGCAGTCGGTGATCAGGACGATGCTGCAGCGGACGCAGCAGCGGAGGAGGCAGCCGGCGGGGGCTTCGCATCGCCCAGCCTGACTGTGCTTGAGCTCGAGGCAAACGGCCAGACCGCGCTGCCACCGCTGCACCCGCGCGCGACGGTGCTCACGGCGCTCCTGGCCTCGTACAACCGGCTTGGTGCCGCCCCGCGGATGCTCGACCACCTAGAAGCGGAATACGGATTCTTGCCTCCCAACCAGCGCCCGAGAGGGCCACATATTCCGCTGTACTCCTCTGTCCTCCTCTCCCTTGTCTTCACGCGGTGCTCTGAAGACGCCGCACAATACCGTCTTCCCGCCCCGAGGCTGGCGTAAAGGCACGTTAGGCTAGCGCAGCATGGCCATTCGCTCAAGAAGCTCCACCTGGGCTGCAACGGCGTGACTTGCGTGGCGGAGGCGCTGCCCCCACCTCACCGCCGCTGCGGTGTGAACAGCGCCTCTTCACACCTCGAGCCGTGAACAGGTGCTCCCCCACCTCACGCGGCTCACCGAGCTCTGCCTCGAGGGCAACCGGCTCTCGGAGCTGCCCGCGGCGATTGGCCGGCTGGACAAGCTTCGCGAGCTGTGGCTGCACGGTAGTCTCGGGTGATCTCGGGTAATCTCGGTAATCTCGGCTGGACAAGCTTCGCGAGCTGTGGCTGCACGGTAGTCTCGGGTGATCTCGGGTAATCTCGGTAATCTCGGGTAGACAAGCTTCGCGAGCTGTGGCTGCACGGTAATCTCGGGTGATCTCGGGTAATCTCGGTAATCTCGGCTAGACAAGCTTCGCGAGCTGTGGCTGCACGGTAGTCTCGGGTGATCTCGGGTAATCTCGGTAATCTCGGGTAGACAAGCTTCGCGAGCTGTGGCTGCACGGTAATCTCGGGTGATCTCGGGTAATCTCGGTAATCTCGGCTAGACAAGCTTCGCGAGCTGTGGCTGCACGGTAACCTCGGGTGATCTCGGGTAATCTCGGTAATCTCGGCTAGACAAGCTTCGCGAGCTGTGGCTGCACGGTAGTCTCGGGTAATCTCGGGTAATCTCGGTAATCTCGGCTAGACAAGCTTCGCGAGCTGTGGCTGCACGGCGCGCGTCGCCTCTGGCCGCCCCTCTGACGCCGTCCCACGACGCCCCGCCGCGCCGTGCGCGTGCCAACTTGCCCCGCCCCTCCCCCCAACGCCCCTCCCGCCCCTCCGGCCGTCGGCCGTCCGCCACTCGCCGCCCAGACCGCCGCCTTGCATGCCGCCGCCTTGCATGCCGCCGCCCGCCATGCCGACAGCCGCCCCCATCCCTGCCCCACGCCCACCCACTGCGCGCCCTTCCCCCACTCCTCCCGCTCCTCCCTCCCGCTCGCACGCCCGGCTCGCACCGTGTGCCTCGGCCAATCTCGGCCAATCTCGGGCAATCTCGGGTAATCTCGGGTGATCTCGGGTAATCTCGCACGCCCGGCTCACACCGTGTGCCGACTCAGGCAACTTGCTGACTTGCCTCCCCGCGGAGCTGGGTCAGTGCGCATCGCTCACCGTCCTCCAGGCGCACCACAACCGCATCGGCCAATCTCGGGTAATCTCGGGCAATCTCGGGCAATCTCGGGTGATCTCGGGTCCTCCGTCCTCCAGGCGCACCACAACCGCCTCGCGGAGCTGCCCGCCGCCCTCGGCGCGCTCCGCCGGCTGCGAGTGTCTAGGAGGTGTCTAGGAGGTGTCGAGGAGGTCTCTGGGAAGTGTCTGATAGGCGCGCTCCCCCGGCTGCAGGGGCTCTACCTCCAGTCCAACAGGCTCGGAGGGTCGCTGGCCGCGCTGCGCCAGAGGGTGCTGCGTCACTTGCCGCTGCAGAACCTCGCCCTCGGCGCCAACGCCTTCGACCTCGCCGAGGCGTCAGAGCTGGCCTCTGAGATGAGCGGCAGCGCAGCCCGCGCAGTCACCTCCTCCGGCCACTCCGGCGCGGCGCGGATCGGGTTCGGCTGGGACGTGTCCAGGAAGTGTCGAGGAAGTGTCTAGGAAGTGTCTCATAGGCGCGGCGCGGATCGGCCTCGGCTGGAACCGCGGGACGCCGCCTGCGGCGCTGCGCGACGTCCTCACCGACCGTCTCGCGACAACCGACCACTTCTTCGAGCCGATGGCGGCGGGCGTGCGAGGTGACGTCCTCCTCGTCGCCTTCTAGGAGCCTTCGAGGAACCTCGTAGGAGCCTTCGAGGAGCCTTCTAGGAACCTTCTAGGTGACGTCCTCCTCGTCGCCTTCGCCGCCCAGGGCCCCGGCATGCAACAGTGGGCCGCGCCGTGCGCCGCCGCGCGCGCAGCCGGCGTGGCCGTCGACGCGCTCTTCCTCGCCCGACCCGTCAACCTTCTAGGAACCTTCTAGGAACCTTCTAGCAACCTTCTAGGCCCTCTACCTCGCCGACCCGTCAACCTTCTAGGAACCTTCTAGGAACCTTCTAGCAACCTTCTAGGCCCTCTACCTCGCCGACCCGTCAAACTCGTACTACCTGCAGGACCCAGCCGGCGGGTGGGGCGGCGTACGCTACTTTGAGCGGCTCATCCGAGCCCACACGGCCGGCTACGCGCGCGTCCTCCTCGTCGGCTCCTCGATGGGCGGCACCGCCGCGCTGCTGCACGCGCACCTCGGCCACCGCGCCGTCTCGTTTGGCGCGCGGGTGGACCTGCGCCTGACGTGTCCAGGAAGTGTCCAGGAAGTGTCTAGGAAGTGTCTCATAGGCCCGCGGGTGGACCTGGACCTGACGCACGGCGCGCACGTGCCGGCCGAGCCCAGGCGCGCGTGCACCGCGCGCGTGCGACACGCCCTCGCGGTGATGCACGCGCGAGGCGGCCGTGCGGCCGTGCACGTCGGCGCGGGCAACGCCGTCGACATGATGCAGGCCCGGCTCGTCGCGCACGCGCCGGGGCTCGCCCTGCATGAGCACGACACCTTCCACCACAACGTGCCCATGTTCCTCGAGCGCGAGGGCCTGCTGGTGCCGCTGCTGAAGCGCGAGCTCCTCGCGCTGCTCCAGGGGTAGTCGTCGCCGCCGGACCACGCTGTAGTGTATGTCGCCGCCGCAAGTACAAGATAGTACGCAGGTAGGATAGCGCCCCTGTGGAACTGACTGTAGACGGGGCCTCGTGTCGTGTGGCCCGAAATGTTTCCCATCCGCGGGAGAGAGCTAGGGAGAGAGTTTACTTTAGCCCCCCGCCCAAGGCGAGTTTTTTTGTAAAAAAAATGTTCCAGTCTTAGCAAGCAAAAGGGAGCACACACGACTTAGCAAGTCCGCACTAGCGACTGCCACTCGCCTAACCATGCCTCGTCACAAGTGCTCTCCCAATCGCGTACAGGCACACACACTCCGCCTGTTCTCACCCAAACACTCTCTATCACACCCTTGCCTCCCTGCCAGAGCGAGCTAGATTCTCCCCGCCTCCCTCCCGCCTCTGCCGCGCGCCTTCGATGGACGTCAAGTGCCGCACCTAGGGGGAGAGAGGGGGTTTGCCCTGGTAGGGAGGTGGCGAGGCCGCGCACTGCAAACCCAGTGTGAGGAGTGGGGGAGCTGGGACAGGGCGTGTGCGCCTCTGATCTGTCATGGTCTAGTGGCCGATAGGATCCTCCCTTAGGCAGCGATGGCGGGTCGGGAGAGGCCCGAGTTCTCAGCCCGCCACTTACTGTCAGCCTCTCTGACTGCCCAGGGTCTCACCACGATGCCGCCCGAGTAGAGGGGGTAAGGTGTGTAGAGTGCGGCTTTGTATGGAACCTCTCTCTCTGTGGATCCCACCTGAGCGCACTCGCGGTGCGAAGGCTCCTAATGCGGCAACTGAGCCCGCAAGGGTGGGTCACTAAGGGAGAGGTTACGTTGGATGATATGTTGTGTTGTGGCGTAAAGCTGTGCAGCGGCGCAGCGAGCCCTGCCGCGGCTCGTCGTCGAGACTGGTCGGTGGGTGGTGCCTGTAACAGCTGAGGCAGGGAGGCTGCCTGAGTAGCGCAGCCGCTCGGTCGCCCGAGGATATCTCTTTTTTTTGCTGCAATAGTTACAGAGGCGATCAAGATAAATATATATTGCAACAGTTAGAGGAGAGGCTGGGCCTGGGCTGGTCAGGACCGTCGGGCTGCACTCAGCATATCAATATATCCAGCGGTGGCGGTCCATCCCGGGCTTGAAAATGGCTCTAAATCGTTCAAAAGTAAACGGGCCCAACTCGCTTCAAAATCGCTTAAATCGCATTAAAATCGCTGTGAACTTGCGATTTTTTTCGATTTCAGCCCACATCTAGGCGATGTTTGGGACAAATGTCGACATTTGGTGCTCTTGGAGGTTAAAATCAGCGATCGACATGTCAATATATTGTCAATAGTTAGAGGGGATGCTGTCAATAATCAATATCAATAGTTACAGGAGCGAGAATCAACATTTATCGACTGCCTTACCATGGCGCTGTTCACAGCGCGCGCGGACGGCGGCTCTGCGCGTTCCGCTCAGCAGGACTTTTGTAAAGCGTGCTTGTGGCAGGTTACAGACGCTAGTATCGACCTCAGAGACCCAAACCCGAATTAATAATTAAGGCGCTCAAAGTATGGTCAAACAACCGTTGAACAAAACAGGTCAAACAACGACATCCGACTAGTGCGACCGCTAGACGGCGGTCTCCGCCGGCCCCAAGGCTGCCCAGCCCCAGCACCACACCGGCCACGTACACCGTGGCGCTGGAGTCGGTCAGTGAGGCACTAGACGGGCTACGGAACCATGCGCGCGCCGGCCAGACAGGCTGCGCGCAGCGAGGGGCCGCGCCGCCTCGATTTTGCATCTCCGCTCCGCGGCCGTGCGACTGACGGGCCAGCTCGCCCGGCGACAAGCCCAGCCATCGCCCAGCGCCCCGTACCGACGGGGGCCTTGCAAAAAACCCGCACCTCCGACGGTGATCGAGCACGTGAGGGGGGGCGTCGGTGTTGGCCGCGGGTGGGCTGCGAGGAAGGCGCGGGGGGGAGCAACCATGGGAGATGCACCACCGCTCGACGAAGACGCGCCCGACGAAGCCCTGCTAGCGGAGGATCGACCATCCTCACCTAATAGCGTCGAGCGTGTGCGAAAAAGAGCGCAAATCGGAGCTCAACTCGCGCGCGGCGGGAAAGAGGTGTGGCGAGGAGCTGCTGCACTGCCCCCAAACGCGCTCGGGCGGCACGTCGGCGCGCCTGCGGGGTGGGTAGAGGTGAAACTAGGCTTGCTGGCACGCACATCCCGCACCACCCCCGCGCCCGCGCGCACCATGCCGCCGTCCCACCTCACAGCCAAGCGCGATCGCCGACGCACGCAGCGACGCCGAGCGGTGGCCTCGCAGACGACGAGCGCTCGTGTGGCCGGCGCGTGCCAGCCGCTGGCCCGTCCAGCGTGGCGGAACCGGCTCGCCCATCCGCATTCGGTAGCAGCTTTCCGCCATAATCACCTTTCGAGAGCCTGGGTTGTGGGGACGCTGAGGCGCCGTCGCTGGGCCGCCGGTATCGTTTCGAATGCGATCTCGGGCGGGAGCCCTGGCGAGCCCTGACGAATTACGGCAGGTTTTTGGATTTCGTTTAAAAGAAAGGGGGCCTGGTTTCTTTTGCGAGCGAAAGAAGATTATACTTCCAAAAAGAAGAATTTAACCAAGACAACTAAGAAGTGCACACATTCGCGTTCTCGTCGCGGGCGGGGGGCCGGGGGTGGAGGGGGTGGGGGTGGGGGGGTTCGGGGCGGGAGGTGTCGGTGTCGGTCGAGAGAGGCTTGGACCTTCGTTGGCACGCCTTTTGGCTTTGCAACGGGCGTGT
>NW_005195301.1:996128-998172 GCF_000372725.1 Emiliania huxleyi CCMP1516
CGAATTTTTTGGGGGGCCGGGAATTTCTTCTTTCCGCGTTCGGAAGCCGACCTCTTCTGGGCCGGGCTGCCAAAAATGCTTGCCTGGTTCGGGCCGCCCGCTGGAAGGCGGGGTGGGTTCGGTTTCCCCCGACCCCACGTGCCCCCGGACCGCGGGCGGGTGGCTTCGGCGCACAGGCGCCCGGGGCCGCTCGGGCCGCGCCGAGGACAGGGGCCGACGCCCGCCGGCTGCCGCTCGGCCTGGGCAGGCGCCGCCGCTGCCCTGGGGGCACTGCCGCCCATCGCCCGGCCCTCACCGTGCCACCGGCCACTCGGATCGCGTCCGACGCCGCCCGCGCCTCTTCCCATAGCGGGGTGAGCGGCCGGCGGTCGTTTCGCCGGCGGCTGCGGAGAGCGCGTGGCTGCTCCTCGATCCCGGCGAGGACAACGGATCGCCGCTGCGCGGCTGGACCGCGTCTTGCGACGCCGCATGCCGCCGGCTCAAGCCCGTCGATCTACGTGCGGTGCGGCTGCAGTCCGAAGGCGGCGGCGGCGGCGGCGGCGGCGGCGGCGGAGGCGGCGGCGGCGGCGGAGGCGGAGGCGGAGGCGGAGGCGGAGGCGGAGGCGGAGGCGGAGGCGGAGGCGGCGGCGAGCCTGGCAAGCGGGCGGCGGCGCCGCTGCTCGCGCGCGGATGGCCGTCCGACGGCGCGACGCTCGGCGGCACCGTTGCCGACTACGCGGAGATGCTCGATGCGCTCGACGACGCGCTCGACGTCTCCTCGCCGCTGCATCCCCGCCCGACGGTCTTGTCCACCCCGCCGTGCGGCGGCGTTGCGTGCAGGTTCTCGTCGCCGCAGCGGCCGACCGTTCGCAGCTTCTCCTCAAGGCTGAGGCCCTCGCCCCTAGATGCGGAGTATCTCCCCATATCTCCCCGTCTCTCCCCCATATCTCGAGGCCTAGATGCGGAGTATCTCCCCATATCTCCCCGTCTCTCCCCATATCTCGACGCGAGCGAGATCTGCTCTCCGACCTAGAAGCGGAAGACGGACTCGTGTCTCCCAACTAGCGCCCGAGCGGACACGTATTCAGCCGTATTCGGGCGTGTTCCGTTGTGCGCACCGTACTCCTCTCCGTCGTACTCACGCGGTGCTCTGAACACACTGCACAAGACCGTATTCCCGCTCTCATGCTGCTGTATATTTACGCGTAGGCTCTCTGACTTGCCGGAGGCCCTCTGCCGCCTACGTCGGCTGCAGGAGCTGCTGCTCGCTAATCTCGGGTAATCTCGGGTAATCTCGGGTAATCTCGGGTAATCTCGGCTGCAGGAGCTGTTGCTCGCGTGCAACGAGCTTCGCTCGCTGCCGGCGTGGGTCGGTGCGTTGCCGCAGCTACACGTGCTCAACCTGCAGCACAACCGGCTGCTGTGAACAGCGTCTCTTCACACCTCGAGCCGTGAACAGGTGCTCAACCTGCAGCACAACCGGCTGCTGTGAACAGCGTCTCTTCACACCTCGAGCCGTGAACAGGTGCTCAACCTGCAGCACAACCGGCTGCTGTGAACAGCGTCTCTTCACACCTCGAGCCGTGAACAGGTGCTCAACCTGCAGCACAACCGGCTGCTGTGAACAGCGTCTCTTCACACCTCGAGCCGTGAACAGGTGCTCAACCTGCAGCACAACCGGCTGCGGCGGCTCCCGGCGGCGGTGCTCCGCATCAAGGGGCTCCACTACCTGCGCTGGGGCGCGCAGAAGCCGTCGGGCGACGCCCCGGAGGAGGAGGAGGAGGCGGAGGAGGCGGAGGAGGCGGAGGAGGCGGAGGAGGCGGCAGGCGTAGCAGCGGCGGCGGAGGAGGCGGAGGAGGCGGAGGAGGCGGCAGGCGTAGCAGCGGCGGTGGAGGCGGAGGAGGCGGAGGAGGCGGCAGGCGTAGCAGCGGCGGTGGAGGCGGAGGAGGCGGAGGAGGCGGCAGGCGTAGCAGCGGCGGCGGAGGAGGCCGGAGGAGGCGGAGGAGGCGGCAGGCTTAGCAGCGGCGGCGGTGGAGGCGGAGGAGGCGGAGGAGGCGGCAGGCGT
>NW_005195301.1:998272-1001943 GCF_000372725.1 Emiliania huxleyi CCMP1516
CGTAGCAGCGGCGGTGGAGGCCGGCGCAGCGGAGGCGGCGGCGGCGGCGGCGGAAGCGGCGGTGGCAGTCGGTGATCAGGACGATGCTGCAGCGGACGCAGCAGCGGAGGAGGCAGCCGGCGCGGGCTTCGCATCGCCCAGCCTGACTGTGCTTGAGCTCGAGGCAAACGGTCAGACCGCGCTGCCACCGCTGCACCCGCGCGCGACGGTGCTCACTGCGCTCCTGGCCTCGTACAACCGGCTTGGTGCCGCCCCGCGCATGCTCGACCACCTAGAAGCGGAATACGGATTCTTGCCTCCCAACCAGCGCCCGAGAGGGCCACGTATTCCGCTGTCCTCCTCTCCGTTGTCTTCACGCGGTGCTCTGAAGACGCCGCACAAGACCGTCTTCCCGCCCTGAGGCTGGCGTAAAGGCACGTTAGGCTAGCGCAGCATGGCCATTCGCTCAAGAAGCTCCACCTGGGCTGCAACGGCGTGACTTGCGTGGCGGAGGCGCTGCCCCCACCTCACCGCCTCTGCGGTGTGAACAGCGCCTCTTCACACCTCGAGCCGTGAACAGGTGCTCCCCCACCTCACGCGGCTCACCGAGCTCTGCCTCGAGGGCAACCGGCTCTCGGAGCTGCCCGCGGCGATTGGCCGGCTGGACAAGCTTCGCGAGCTGTGGCTGCACGGTAATCTCGGGTAATCTCGGGTAATCTCGGTAATCTCGGCTGGACAAGCTTCGCGAGCTGTGGCTGCACGGTAATCTCGGGTGATCTCGGGTAATCTCGGTAATCTCGGCTGGACAAGCTTCGCGAGCTGTGGCTGCACGGCGCGCGTCGCCTCTGGCCGCCCCTGACGCCGTCCCACGACGCCCCGCCGCGCCGTGCGCGTGCCAACTTGCCCCGCCCCTCCCCCCAACGCCCCTCCCGCCCCTCCGGCCGTCGGCCGTCCGCCACTCGCCGCCCAGACCGCCGCCTTGCATGCCGCCGCCTTGCATGCCGCCGCCCGCCATGCCGACAGCCGCCCCCGTCCCTGCCCCACGCACGCCCACTGCGCGCCCTTCCCCCACTCCTCCCGCTCCTCCCTCCCGCTCGCACGCCCGGCTCGCACCGTGTGCCTCGGCCAATCTCGGCCAATCTCGGGTAATCTCGGGTAATCTCGGGTGATCTCGGGTAATCTCGCACGCCCGGCTCACACCGTGTGCCGACTCAGGCAACTTGCTGACTTGCCTCCCCGCGGAGCTGGGTCAGTGCGCATCGCTCACCGTCCTCCAGGCGCACCACAACCGCCTCGCGGAGCTGCCCGCCGCCCTCGGCGCGCTCCGCCGGCTGCGAGTGTCTAGGAGGTGTCTAGGAGGTGTCGAGGAGGTCTCTGGGAGGTGTCTGATAGGCGCGCTCCCCCGGCTGCAGGGGCTCTACCTCCAGTCCAACAGGCTCGGAGGGTCGCTGGCCGCGCTGCGCCAGAGGGTGCTGCGTCACTTGCCGCTGCAGAACCTCGCCCTCGGCGCCAACGCCTTCGACCTCGCCGAGGCGTCAGAGCTGGCCTCTGAGCTGAGCGGCAGCGCAGCCCGCGCAGTCACCTCCTCCGGCCACTCCGGCGCGGCGCGGATCGGGTTCGGCTGGGACGTGTCCAGGAAGTGTCTAGGAAGTGTCTAGGAAGTGTCTCATAGGCGCGGCGCGGATCGGCCTCGGCTGGAACCGCGGGACGCCGCCTGCGGCGCTGCGCGACGTCCTCACCGACCGTCTCGCGACAACCGACCACTTCTTCGAGCCGATGGCGGCGGGCGTGCGAGGTGACGTCCTCCTCGTCGCCTTCTAGGAGCCTTCGAGGAACCTCGTAGGAGCCTTCGAGGAGCCTTCTAGGAACCTTCTAGGTGACGTCCTCCTCGTCGCCTTCGCCGCCCAGGGCCCCGGCATGCAACAGTGGGCCGCGCCGTGCGCCGCCGCGCGCGCAGCCGGCGTGGCCGTGGACGCGCTCTTCCTCGCCCGACCCGTCAACCTTCTAGGAACCTTCTAGGAACCTTCTAGCAACCTTCTAGGCCCTCTACCTCGCCGACCCGTCAAACTCGTACTACCTGCAGGACCCAGCCGGCGGGTGGGGCGGCGTACGCTACTTTGAGCGGCTCATCCGAGCCCACACGGCCGGCTACGCGCGCGTCCTCCTCGTCGGCTCCTCGATGGGCGGCACCGCCGCGCTGCTGCACGCGCACCTCGGCCACCGCGCCGTCTCGTTTGGCGCGCGGGTGGACCTGCGCCTGACGTGTCCAGGAAGTGTCCAGGAAGTGTCTAGGAAGTGTCTCATAGGCCCGCGGGTGGACCTGGACCTGACGCACGGCGCGCACGTGCCGGCCGAGCCCAGGCGCGCGTGCACCGCGCGCGTGCGACACGCCCTCGCGGTGATGCACGCGCGAGGCGGCCGTGCGGCCGTGCACGTCGGCGCGGGCAACGCCGTCGACATGATGCAGGCCCGGCTCGTCGCGCACGCGCCGGGGCTCGCCCTGCATGAGCACGACACCTTCCACCACAACGTGCCCATGTTCCTCGAGCGCGAGGGCCTGCTGGTGCCGCTGCTGAAGCGCGAGCTCCTCGCGCTGCTCCAGGGGTAGTCGTCGCCGCCGGACCACGCTGTAGTGTATGTCGCCGCCGCAAGTACAAGATAGTACGCAGGTAGGATAGCGCCCCTGTGGAACTGACTGTAGACGGGGCCTCGTGTCGTGTGGCCCGAAATGTTTCCCATCCGCGGGAGAGAGCTAGGGAGAGAGTTTACTTTAGCCCCCCGCCCAAGGCGAGTTTTTTTGTAAAAAAAATGTTCCAGTCTTAGCAAGCAAAAGGGAGCACACACGACTTAGCAAGTCCGCACTAGCGACTGCCACTCGCCTAACCATGCCTCGTCACAAGTGCTCTCCCAATCGCGTACAGGCACACACACTCCGCCTGTTCTCACCCAAACACTCTCTATCACACCCTTGCCTCCCTGCCAGAGCGAGCTAGATTCTCCCCGCCTCCCTCCCGCCTCTGCCGCGCGCCTTCTATGGACGTCAAGTGCCGCACCTAGGGGGAGAGAGGGGGTTTGCCCTGGTAGGGAGGTGGCGAGGCCGCGCACTGCAAACCCAGTGTGAGGAGTGGGGGAGCTGGGACAGGGCGTGTGCGCCTCTGATCTGTCATGGTCTAGTGGCCGATAGGATCCTCCCTTAGGCAGCGATGGCGGGTCGGGAGAGGCCCGAGTTCTCAGCCCGCCACTTACTGTCAGCCTCTCTGACTGCCCAGGGTCTCACCACGATGCCGCCCGAGTAGAGGGGGTAAGGTGTGTAGAGTGCGGCTGTGTATGGAACCTCTCTCTCTGTGGATCCCACCTGAGCGCACTCGCGGTGCGAAGGCTCCTAATGCGGCAACTGAGCCCGCAAGGGTGGGTCACTAAGGGAGAGGTTACGTTGGATGATATGTTGTGTTGTGGCGTAAAGCTGTGCAGCGGCGCAGCGAGCCCTGCCGCGGCTCGTCGTCGAGACTGGTCGGTGGGTGGTGCCTGTAACAGCTGAGGCAGGGAGGCTGCCTGAGTAGCGCAGCCGCTCGGTCGCCCGAGGATATCTCTTTTTTTTGCTGCAATAGTTACAAGAAAGTCCCCGGATCCCCCGCCCAACTCCTGGGCGTATAGCTATAGGGCACGCTCAAAACCCTCTCCGCATTCCCCTT
>NW_005195301.1:1002043-1018967 GCF_000372725.1 Emiliania huxleyi CCMP1516
TCCCTTCATCCCCCCGGTTTGGGGCTCATCATGATTATGGGCTTCTTTTTCAGAAGATGCAAACCAACCGCGGTAGGTTTGCATCGATTTTGGCGCGAACGCCCGCCGGCGCCAAAATAGATGCAAACCAACCGCGGTAGGTTTGCATCTATTTTGGCGCGAACGCCCGCCGGCGCCGCCTTTCAGTCTCAGAGCCGCCGTACCCTGGCTGGAAGCCCGGCGAAGCCCAGCTGTGTGGGAAACCAAGAAGAAAGGGGAAGGGCACCTCGTCGCACCTCTTCGATGCCCCAAAAGGGAAAAACATACATCAAAGAGGCCGCCGCTCCCGAATTCTGAGCGCACGAATTCTTCTTACCGGTCGGAGCCGACTCTCTGGCCGGCTGCCAAAATGCTGCCTGGTCGGCCGCCGCTGAAGCGGGTGCGTCGTTTCCCCGACCCACGTGCCCCGGCCGCGGCCGGTGCCTCGGCGCACAGCGCCGCGGGCCGCTCGGGCCGCGCCGAGGACAGCGCCGACGCCCGCCGCTGCCGCTCGCCTGCGCAGCGCCGCCGCTGCCCTGCGGCACTGCCGCCCATCGCCCGGCCCTCACCGTGCCACCGCCCACTCGGATCGCGTCCGACGCCGCCCGCGCCTCTTCCCATAGGCGGGGTGAGCGGCCGGCGGTCGTTTCGCCGGCGGCTGCGGAGAGCGCGTGGCTGCTCCTCGATCCCGGCGAGGACAACGGATCGCCGCTGCGCGGCTGGACCGCGTCTTGCGACGCCGCATGCCGCCGGCTCAAGCCCGTCGATCTACGTGCGGTGCGGCTGCAGTCCGAAGGCGGCGGCGGCGGCGGCGGCGGCGGCGGCGGAGGCGGCGGCGGCGGCGGAGGCGGAGGCGGAGGCGGAGGCGGCGGCGAGCCTGGCAAGCGGGCGGCGGCGCCGCTGCTCGCGCGCGGATGGCCGTCCGACGGCGCGACGCTCGGCGGCACCGTTGCCGACTACGCGGAGATGCTCGATGCGCTCGACGACGCGCTCGACGTCTCCTCGCCGCTGCGCGCCGACCGGTCTCGATGCAGGTGTGCGCGCCTCTCCGACCGCGTAGCAGCAGCCCCCTCCGCTGCGTGGCCAGGAGGCGCGGCGGCATCCCCGCCCGACGGTCTTGTCCACCCCGCCGTGCGGCGTGCGTTGCGAGCAGGTTCTCGTCGCCGCAGCGGCCGACCGTTCGCAGCTTCTCCTCAAGGCTGAGGCCCTCGCCCCTAGATGCGGAGTATCTCCCCATCTCTCCCCGTATCTCCCACAGATCTCGAGGCCTAGATGCGGAGTATCTCCCCATCTCTCCCCGTATCTCCCCATATCTCGACGCGAGCGAGAATCTGCTCTCCGACCTAGAAGCGGAAGACGGACTCGTGTCTCCCAACTCGCGCCCGAGCGGACACGCATTCAGCCGCATTCGGGCGTGTTCCGTTGTGCGCACCGTACTCCTCTCCGTCGTACTCACGCGGTGCTCTGAACACACTGCACAAGACCGTATTCCCGCTCTGATGCTGCTGTATATTTACGCGTAGGCTCTCTGACTTGCCGGAGGCCCTCTGCCGCCTACGTCGGCTGCAGGAGCTGCTGCTCGCGATTAATTAATTAGCTAATCAATTAATTAATTAGTTAATTGGTCGGCTGCAGGAGCTGCTGCTCGCGTGCAACGAGCTTCGCTCGCTGCCGGCGTGGGTCGGTGCGTTGCCGCAGCTACACGTGCTCAGCCTGCAGCACAACCGGCTGCTGTGAACAGCGTCTCTTCACACCTCGAGCCGTGAACAGGTGCTCAACCTGCAGCACAACCGGCTGCTGTGAACAGCGTCTCTTCACACCTCGAGCCGTGAACAGGTGCTCAACCTGCAGCACAACCGGCTGCTGTGAACAGCGTCTCTTCACACCTCGAGCCGTGAACAGGTGCTCAACCTGCAGCACAACCGGCTGCTGTGAACAGCGTCTCTTCACACCTCGAGCCGTGAACAGGTGCTCAACCTGCAGCACAACCGGCTGCTGTGAACAGCGTCTCTTCACACCTCGAGCCGTGAACAGGTGCTCAACCTGCAGCACAACCGGCTGCTGTGAACAGCGTCTCTTCACACCTCGAGCCGTGAACAGGTGCTCAACCTGCAGCACAACCGGCTGCTGTGAACAGCGTCTCTTCACACCTCGAGCCGTGAACAGGTGCTCAACCTGCAGCACAACCGGCTGCTGTGAACAGCGTCTCTTCACACCTCGAGCCGTGAACAGGTGCTCAACCTGCAGCACAACCGGCTGCTGTGAACAGCGCCTCTTCACACCTCGAGCCGTGAACAGGTGCTCAACCTGCAGCACAACCGGCTGCTGTGAACAGCGTCTCTTCACACCTCGAGCCGTGAACAGGTGCTCAACCTGCAGCACAACCGGCTGCTGTGAACAGCGTCTCTTCACACCTCGAGCCGTGAACAGGTGCTCAACCTGCAGCACAACCGGCTGCTGTGAACAGCGTCTCTTCACACCTCGAGCCGTGAACAGGTGCTCAACCTGCAGCACAACCGGCTGCGGCGGCTCCCGGCGGCGGTGCTCCGCATCAGGGGGCTCCATTACCTGCGCTGGGGCGCGCAGAAGCCGTCGGGCGACGCCCCGGAGGAGGAGGAGGAGGCGGAGGAGGCGGAGGAGGAGGAGGAGGCGGAGGAGGCGGCAGGCGTAGCAGCGGCGGTGGAGGCGGAGGAGGCGGAGGAGGCGGCAGGCGTAGCAGCGGCGGCGGTGGAGGCGGAGGAGGCGGAGGAGGCGGAGGAGGCGGAGGAGGCGGCAGGCGTAGCAGCGGCGGTGGAGGCGGAGGAGGCGGAGGAGGCGGCAGGCGTAGCAGCGGCGGCGGTGGAGGCGGAGGAGGCGGAGGAGGCGGCAGGCGTAGCAGCGGCGGAGGAGGCGGAGGAGGCGGAGGAGGCGGCAGGCGTAGCAGCGGCGGTGGAGGCCGGCGCAGCGGAGGCGGCGGCGGCGGCGGCGGAAGCGGCGGTGGCAGTCGGTGATCAGGACGATGCTGCAGCGGACGCAGGAGCGGAGGAGGCAGCCGGCGCGGGCTTCGCATCGCCCAGCCTGACTGTGCTTGAGCTCGAGGCAAACGGCCAGACCGCGCTGCCACCGCTGCACCCGCGCGCGACGGTGCTCACGGCGCTCCTGGCCTCGTACAACCGGCTTGGTGCCGCCCCGCGGATGCCCGACCACCTAGAAGCGGAATACGGATTCTTGCCTCCCAACTAGCGCCCGAGAGGGCCACATATTCCGCTGTCCTCCTCTCCGTTGCATTCACGCGGTGCTCTGAAGACGCCGCACAATACCGTCTTCCCGCCCTGAGGCTGGCGTAAAGGCACGTTAGGCTAGCGCAGCATGGCCATTCGCTCAAGAAGCTCCACCTGGGCTGCAACGGCGTGACTTGCGTGGCGGAGGCGCTGCCCCCACCTCACCGCCTCTGCGGTGTGAACAGCGCCTCTTCACACCTCGAGCCGTGAACAGGTGCTCCCCCACCTCACGCGGCTCACCGAGCTCTGCCTCGAGGGCAACCGGCTCTCGGAGCTGCCCGCGGCGATTGGCCGGCTGGACAAGCTTCGCGAGCTGTGGCTGCACGGTAATCTCCGGTAATCTCGGGTAATCTCGGTAATCTCGGCTGGACAAGCTTCGCGAGCTGTGGCTGCACGGCGCGCGTCGCCTCTGGCCGCCCCTGACGCCGTCCCACGACGCCCCGCCGCGCCGTGCGCGTGCCAACTTGCCCCGCCCCTCCCCCCAACGCCCCTCCCGCCCCTCCGGCCGTCGGCCGTCCGCCACTCGCCGCCCAGACCGCCGCCTTGCATGCCGCCGCCTTGCATGCCGCCGCCCGCCATGCCGACAGCCGCCCCCATCCCTGCCCCACGCACGCCCACTGCGCGCCCTTCCCCCACTCCTCCCGCTCCTCCCTCCCGCTCGCACGCCCGGCTCGCACCGTGTGCCTCGGCCAATCTCGGCCAATCTCGGCCAATCTCGGGTAATCTCGGGTCATCTCGGGTGATCTCGGGGAATCTCGCACGCCCGGCTCACACCGTGTGCCGACTCAGGCAACTTGCTGACTTGCCTCCCCGCGGAGCTGGGTCAGTGCGCATCGCTCACCGTCCTCCAGGCGCACCGCAACCGCCTCGGGTAATCTCGGGTAATCTCGGGTAATCTCGGGTAATCTCGGGTGATCTCGGGTGATCTCGGGTCCTCCGTCCTCCAGGCGCACCACAACCGCCTCGCGGAGCTGCCCGCCGCCCTCGGCGCGCTCCGCCGGCTGCGAGTGTCTGGGAGGTGTCTAGGAGGTGTCGAGGAGGTCTCTGGGAAGTGTCTGATAGGCGCGCTCCCCCGGCTGCAGGGGCTCTACCTCCAGTCCAACAGGCTCGGAGGGTCGCTGGCCGCGCTGCGCCAGAGGGTGCTGCGTCACTTGCCGCTGCAGAACCTCGCCCTCGGCGCCAACGCCTTCGACCTCGCCGAGGCGTCAGAGCTGGCCTCTGAGCTGAGCGGCAGCGCAGCCCGCGCAGTCACCTCCTCCGGCCACTCCGGCGCGGCGCGGATCGGGTTCGGCTGGGACGTGTCGAGGAAGTGTCTAGGAAGTGTCTAGGAAGTGTCTCATAGGCGCGGCGCGGATCGGCCTCGGCTGGAACCGCGGGACGCCGCCTGCGGCGCTGCGCGACGTCCTCACCGACCGTCTCGCGACAACCGACCACTTCTTCGAGCCGATGGCGGCGGGCGTGCGAGGTGACGTCCTCCTCGTCGCCTTCTAGGAGCCTTCGAGGAACCTCGTAGGAGCCTTCGAGGAGCCTTCTAGGAACCTTCTAGGTGACGTCCTCCTCGTCGCCTTCGCCGCCCAGGGCCCCGGCATGCAACAGTGGGCCGCGCCGTGCGCCGCCGCGCGCGCAGCCGGCGTGGCCGTCGACGCGCTCTTCCTCGCCCGACCCGTCAACCTTCTAGGAACCTTCTAGGAACCTTCTAGCAACCTTCTAGGCCCTCTACCTCGCCGACCCGTCGAACTCGTACTACCTGCAGGACCCGGCCGGCGGGTGGGGCGGCTACTTCTAGGAACCTTCTAGGACCCTTCTAGGAACCTTCTAGGACCCGGCCGGCGGGTGGGGCGGCGTACGCTACTTTGAGCGGCTCATCCGAGCCCACACGGCCGGCTACGTGCGCGTCCTCCTCGTCGGCTCCTCGATGGGCGGCACCGCCGCGCTGCTGCACGCGCACCTCGGCCACCGCGCCGTCTCGTTTGGCGCGCGGGTGGACCTGCGCCTGACGTGTCCAGGAAGTGTCCAGGAAGTGTCTAGGAAGTGTCTCATAGGCCCGCGGGTGGACCTGGACCTGACGCACGGCGCGTGCGTGCCGGCCGAGCCCAGGCGCGCGTGCACCGCGCGCGTGCGACACGCCCTCGCGGTGATGCACGCGCGAGGCGGCCGTGCGGCCGTGCACGTCGGCGCGGGCAACGCCGTCGACATGATGCAGGCCCGGCTCGTCGCGCACGCGCCGGGGCTCGCCCTGCATGAGCACGACACCTTCCACCACAACGTGCCCATGTTCCTCGAGCGCGAGGGCCTGCTGGTGCCGCTGCTGAAGCGCGAGCTCCTCGCGCTGCTCCAGGGGTAGTCGTCGCCGCCGGACCACGCTGTAGTGTATGTCGCCGCCGCAAGTACAAGATAGTACGCAGGTAGGATAGCGCCCCTGTGGAACTGTAGACGGGGCCTCGTGTCGTGTGGCCCGAAATGTTTCGCCCATCCGCGGGAAAGCGGTAAGAGCTAGGGAGAGAGTTTACTTTAGCCCCCCGCCCAAGGCGAGTTTTTTGTACAGTGCGTTCACATTAAAGCCGTACGGTGAGCCATCTCGCCCCCCCCCCCCCCCTGGCTTGTGCAAAAAGAATACGCAGGCGTGGGGCTGGAGGGGGGGAGTCGGAGAGGGCCGTGCAGGACGCTGTTGGTTGGAAGTACACTGTCGCGTCGTCCTAGCACGGGGGGGTTTGAGGGGGAGTGCCCGTACCCGTGATGTGGACCGCTAGGTGTAACAGCAGCAACGTCAGTAACCTCGGCTCCTGCGCTCCTCGCCGCCTTTCCTGCTCACTGCCCCTGCGCCCACGCCTCGATCTTCTTGGGCAGCAGCTGGTCCGACGGGTCCTCTCCGTGGCCTAGGCAGCCGCTTTCGCCCTTGCCCCAGGTCAAGACGGCGCCATCGGCGGTGAGGGCGGTGCTGTGGCAGCCTCCAGCCGACACGGCGATGACGCGCTGGGTAGCAAAGGCCTCGACCTTCTTGGGCAGCAGCTGGTTCTGCTGGTCGCCATGGCCAAGCTGGCCAAGGCCTCCAGAGCCCCAGCTCCAGACGGCGCCCTCGGCGGTGAGGGCGAAGTTGTGGAAGTATCCCGCCGACACAGCGACGACGCGCTGCTCAGCAAAAGCCTCGACCTTCTTGGGCAGCAGCTGCTCCTGCTGGTCGCCGTGGCCCAGCCTGCCATGGTGACCATAGCCCCAGCTCCAGACAGCTCCATTGGCGGTGAGGGCGAGGCTGTGCGCGGTTCCAGCCGACACAGCGACGACGCGCTGGCCAGCCAACGCCTCGACCTTCTTCGGCAGCAGCTGGTTCTGCAGGTCGCCGTGGCCCAGCTGGCCCCCGCCTCCGCAGCCCCAGCTCCAGACGGCGCCGTCGGCGGTGAGGGCGAGGCTGTGGGCGATCCCAGCCGATACAGCGACGACGCGCTGGCCAGCAATGGCCTCGACCTTCTTCGGCAGCAGCTGGATCTGCTCGTCGCCGTGGCCCAACCGGCCATGGTGACCAAAGCCCCAGCTCCAGACGTCTCCGTCGCCGGTCAGGGCGAGGCTGTGCTCGCCTCCAGCCGAGACAGCGACGACGCGCTGGCCAGTCAAGGCCTCGATCTTCGTCGGCTGCCACTGATGCTCATGGTCGCCGTGGCCCAGCGCGCCCAAGCCTCCCTGGCCCCAGCTCCAAATGGTGCCGCTGCTGGTGAGGGCGAGACTGTGGTATCCTCCAGCCGACACGCTCACGGCGCGCTCGCCTCGCAGCGGGGAAGGGAGGCGGGTCGGCGTGTTGAGCCGCATCACGCCCTCGCCGTGGCCAAGGAGGCCTGGGGCGTGATTCGGCGCATTGCCGCACGACGAGAGCCGCCCCTCGCCATCGATGAAGACGCTGTGCTGACAGCCTGCCGCCGCCCTCGCCGGCGGGTTGGACTCGCACAGCAGCGCAGAATAGCACAGCCACCGCACGGCGCAGCTCTCGCCCTCTGGCAGCGCCGGCAGCTCGAAGCCGCGCTCTTGCGCCCGCAAGCGGATGCCCTCCAGCGCAAGCGAGGCGTGGAAGAGCAGCGAGACGGCTGCGACGCGAGCGATGTCGGCGGGATCGCAGTGAGAGAGGGCGCGGACGAGGAGCTCCCTGGGGAGGTCGAGGAGGCGGGCGGGCGGCGGCGTGTCTGGCGAGGGAGCGGCGGCGGAGGCGGGGGCGAGGCGGCGCGAGCGGCGGCGCGGCGGGGTGGACATCGCGAAGAAAAGAAATCGCCGCCGCTTCAGTGAAGCGGGTGGAATCAACGGCGCGTCATCCCAAACTAGTTGTCTTCTAGCAAAACCTCCGCGGCCCGGCGCAGCCGCTCCTGTCACCTGTGCTCTCCCTCACATCATCGCCTGAGCAGAGGCACGGGCGAACAAACACAAAGTGAGTGTTAGAGTTGTTTGGTATTGCTAAAAATCTCTCTCTCGGGCGAAGGGACATCGCGATAAAAAGAATTCTTAAGATAAAGCCTCTCTCGCGATAAAAAGAATGGGTAGACGGCATCCGCGATGGGGTATGATGCAACCGGGCGTACGGGGTAGTCGTCACCAAAAAAACTGTGCAGGCCGCCGCCCCTGCCGCCGCCACCGCCGACGCCGCCACCGCGGCAGCGCCGAGGTCGATGCCGCGCGCCAGCTGCGGGCAGAGGCGAGCAATAGGCTCCCAGCAGAGGCACCACGAGCCGACGACCGCCGCGTCGGTGATGGCCGACATGGAAGTGAGGCCGGCGCCGCCGAGCTTGACTGGCAGCCGCGCCTGCTGCAGCGCCGCCCTGCGCTGCGCCGTCGAGCTCAGGCGCCCCGCCGTGAACTTGTCGAACGCCTCGCCGATGAGCCGATCGTGCAGCCGTGCCGCCTCCCGCGTCGCCTCCTCCGGCATAGTGCGGAGGAAGTAGTTGAGGGAGGCGTTTGCGCAAAAGCGATTGAGCGTCATTTGGATCTGGAGCGCGAGGTTGCACCGCCGCGTGTCGTGGAGGCCGCACACGCCCTCCCGCCCCGCCAGCGGCGCCAGCGCACGGCGCACCCGCTCGACGAGGCGGCGCGAGGCCTCAGCGGCGTCGCCCAGGAAGGTCCCGAGCACCTTGATGACGAGCAGGCGCCCGTCGGCGTGGTGGGGCGAGCCGCGAACCGCCGCCGGCAGGAAGGAGAGGTCGCCCGTCGGCGAGTAGACCTCCTGCTTCTTCCGGTTGGACGTGACGCCGCACAAGTCGTCGGTGGCGTCCACGCCCGCCGCAGCCGCAGCGCAGGCCGCCGTCGGCGAGACGTCCAGGCAGTAGGTGTCGTCCAAATACGCGAGGCAAATCGAGTACATTTCTTTATTCAGCCGCCGTGTGCCGCGGCCAAAAATGGGCTGCACTCCCAGCAAGGTGGTGGCCGCCGAGCCGCCGCCGCGCGATGGCCTGCCGGGACCGACTGGCGCACCGCGAAACACGTCGTTCGCGGCTCACGGCCGCTGGCCGGATCGCTTTGCACATGAGAGAGCCAAGATTTGCATTGTCGGTGCTGGCGCATGCGGACTGCTCATGGCACGGAAGCTGCAGAAAATGGGCTACCAGCACGTGCACGTGTACGAGCAGGCCGGCCGCGTGGGCGGCTACGCAACCACAATCGAGGTGGACGGACGCTACTTCGACGTCGCCACCAAGTACATTCCGACCGCGACCGCGCACGGCAAGGGCGCAATCCCGCCCTTTCAGGAGATCATGGACGAGTACCAAGCGAAGCACGGGTTTACGTACGAGAAAACGCCAGGCATCGGGTTCTACTCGTCCGAGGAGAAGGCCCCCTTGACGCTCCCGCCTCAGCTCGAGAAATTCTCCCCGTTGCAGATCGTGCAAGAGCTGATTGCTGGCTTCGACATGGTCTTCAAGCTCTATCACTCGGTGGGTGTCGGCTCAGTGATCGAGGACGGCATCGCACTTCCCGGTGAGACGTGCGAGGAGTGGGCAAAGCGGAACAACTTGGAGGCCTTTGGCATCGTATGTGCGCTCATCCAGGACGCCTTTGGCGCCGGGCCTACCCTCGACGGCTCGGCAGCGTGGCACATGTCATACCGTGAGCACTACATCGTCGCCGGCATCTACAAGGTGCTCCACGGCGCTCTGAATGCCGGCGGCCTGAAAGGGCTGGGGGTGCAGCTCATCACCATGGTCAAGGCGCACCCCGTGCTCAAAGAGCTGCTGGACGAGCAGCTGGACGACTACGTCGTCTTCACCAAGGGCTTTGAGAACTTCTGGAAGCTGATGCATCAGGTCGAGCAGATCAACGTCAGCCTCAATACGGCCGTCACATCGATCGCGCCCGCCGTCGACGGACGTGTGCAGGTGGCGTCCGACAGGGACGGCACGGAAGCCGCCTCGGAGCTGTACGACACGGTCATCGTCACGACGCCGCCAAAGGTGTACGACCGCTTCTTACCGACGGGCCACCCGATGTTGCAGCTCGCTCGCGAGTGCGCGAACGACCAGGGCATCGAGGTGTGGCTGGTACGCGTGGGCAAGTCGTGGGACGCTGCGCGCTTTGGCACGGACGCGGCGGCCTTCATCCTGACCGGGCAGGGGAAACACCTGGCGACCCATGACATGCCGCGCAATGGGAAAGTGTACGCACTTAGCAAGGCGTACGCAGACTCAGACGTGGTGTGCGCGCTAGCGTACAAGGACCCAGCGCTACCTGCGCTGCCCGATGCGCGTGAGGCCAAGGAGAATGTTCTCATCGAGTCGATGCGCACGGATGCGGACCTCGAGGTCACGACGGTGATTGGTGTGTGGGACTTTGCTGTGTGGCCGACGCAGGTGCCCGCTGCCGCTGAAAAGGCTGGCTGGTACACCAAAGTGAAGGAGCTCCAGGGCAAGGACGGCATCTTCTTCCTGGGCGAGCATCTGTTCTCTGCGGGAGTGCAGAGCCCGGCCGACTGCGTCCCTGAGTTTTGCGAGGCGCACTTTTGATTTAGTGACGGTCTGACAACGGCAGCGGTGGCAGCGGCGGCAGCGGCGTGCAAGGAGCGCTGCGAGGGGGCGCGCGCCCAACGCGCGCGTGACGCCGGCCCCGACTCTCTGCGCCGCAATAGCGGCAGAGCCATGCGAAGAGTACGTTCGATAGAACCGTTGGCAAGAGCGATCGCCAAATGTCGTACCGAGTCACTGTGGGATGTGGGAGCTACGTACGATCAGTGGTTTGGCCTTAGTACAGGCAGCGTGACATCCTACTTTCGTACTTGCCGTTTTGAGTATTTGCGGCCCGGACCGCGACCGAGTATTTGGCGCCAAAAAGCGGTTAGTGGTGCACTAACCCCGAGGAAACCCTTCGCGTCACTCCGCATCGCAAACCCTGTATATATGGGACAAAAGCGTTCGGGGAAAAATGAAAAGGGTGGAAAATGTCCCAAAAAGCGTGTCTCGAGTTTGTGGCAGCCCCACAGCCGGCGCGCGCTGCCAGGAAGCACCGCTCGCGTGTCGGCCGCACTCCCTGGCACCCAGTGAGTGCGGCCGACCGACCAGACCGAATAGGCTCGACGCCGCGCTCGCTGTGGGGCTGCCACAAACTCGCCACCGAGCGTGCCACCGAAGGCGTCCCGGCGGAGGTGATGGAGTTTGAGACCTGAGGCTGCGGAGGTGACGCCTGAGGTACCGGCCCGTGCACAGCGACTCAGCCGGCGACCGCCACGGGCTCAGACGAGACTTGTCGACGCGTTCCGGCTCAGCTTCACCGTGGTCATCGGGCGTCTGTCGACGTCACGAGGACCACCCATGCAGCTCGCGGGTTTGAGGTCGCAAGAGCCAAGATGGTGGCGTTTGGACATCCCAGCCATCACACAAGACAGCCTGCAGGTGATGGCGGGACGGCGCAGTGTTTGTGGCACTCGGCAGTAGGCACCCGCGGCACGGCCCCGCTGTCGGCTCTCGCGGGCTGCGGAACCGGCCCTAGAAGGGGACGGTCCGGGCGAGTGTGGCAGGTCCTGCGCTAGTATGGGCACCCTCTATCACAACATTACTGATCCTGGTCATCAGAGCTGCCAGGGGCAGCGTCAGGAGCCGGTAGGAGTCAATCCCCTCATATTTGAGTATTGAGACACATGGACAGGCGATGCCGCGTCCACCCCCGTGACTGTGACTGTTGTGTCTGCCGGTACTACGTGAGCCCCGCGGGTGTAAGGTAAGGTAAGGTAAACTTCCCCGGTGCGCGTGTCGGTACGCCTCTACAACCAAGAGCCTCTTCGAACTCGGCAAGAACCAACGCAGCCTCACATGATCTCAACATCCTTTCCCGCCTCCACACACCACACCACAGCGGCCGTGGCCTCCTCTCCGCCGCCGCCGCCGCGCTTCCGCCACCACCGCTGCCGCGCCCACCGTCGGGCTCGCCCCACCGTGACACCGAACCGAATCCTCTCCTCGTTGAGAGCGCCGCGAGAAGCCTGAGCATCCCCTCCTTGTCCAACTGCGCAGGCTTCTCACTGCCCCGGCGCCCACGTCTCGATCTTCTTTGGCAGCAGCTGGTTCGACAGGTCCTCTCCGTGGCCTAGGCCGCCGTGGCGGCCCTGGCCCCAGGTAAAGACAGCGCCGTCGGCGGCGAGGGCGAGGCTGTGGCGGACCCCAGCCGACACAGCGACGACGCGCTGGCCTGCAAAGGCCTCGACCTTCTTGGGCAGCAGCTGGCGCTGCTCGTCGCCGTGGGCCAATATGCCGCCGGTTCCAAAGCCCCAGCTCCAGACGGCACCGCCGGTGGTGAGGGCGAGGCTGTGCAGGCTCCCAGCCGACACGGCGACGACGCGCTGGCCAGTCAAGGCCTCGACCTTCTTCGGCAGCAGCTGGAGCTGCTGGTCGCCGTGGCCCAGCTGGCCTGAGGCTCCCCGGCCCCAGCTCCAGACGGCGCCGTCGGCGGTGAGGGCGAGGCTGTATTCGCCTCCAGCCGACACAGCGACGACGCGCTGGCCCGCCAAGGCCTCGATCTTCTTGGGCAGCAGCTGGTTCTGCTGGTCGCCGTGTCCTAGCTGGCCGTAGTCTCCATCGCCCCAGCTCCAGAGGGCGCCGTCCGCGGTGAGGGCGAGGCTGTGTTCGCGTCCTGCCGACACGGCGACGACGCGCTGGTCAGCCAAGGCCTCGAGCTTCGTGGGCAGCAGCTGCTGCTGCTGGTCGCCGTGGCCCAGCTGGCCATAGCATCCCTCGCCCCAGCTCCAGACGGCGCCCTCGGCGGTGAGGGCGAGGCTGTGCTGGCCTCCAGCAGACACGGCGATGACGCTCTGGCCAGTCAAGGCCTCGACCTTCTTCGGCAGCAGCTGGTCCTGCTGGTCGCCGTGGCCCAGCGCGCCCAAGCCTCCCTGGCCCCAGCTCCAAATGGTGCCGCTGCTGGTGAGGGCGAGACTGTTGTATCCTCCAGCCGACACGCTCACGGCGCGCTCGCCGCCCAGCGTGGAGGGGAGGCGGGTCGGCGTGTTGAGCCGCGTCACACCCTCGCCGTGGCCGAGTAGCCCTGGGTTGAAGGACGGCGCTAAGCCGCACGACGAGAGCCGCCCCTCGCCGTCAATGAAGACGCTGTGATCCCAGCCTGCCGCCGCCCTCGCCGGCGGGTTGGACTCGTGCAGCAGCGCAGCGAAGCACAGCCACCGCACGGCGCAGCTCTCGCCCTCTGGCAGCGCCGGCAGCTCGAAGTCGCGCTCTTGCGCCCACAAGCGGATGCCCTCCAAAGCGAGAGAGGCGTGGAAGAGCAGCGAGACGGCTGCGGCGCGAGCGATGTCGGCGGGGTCGCAGCGAGAGAGGGCGCGCACGAGGAGCTCCGTGGGGAGGTCGAGCAGGCGGGCGGGCGGCGGCGTGCTCGGCGAGGGAGCGGCGGTGGAGGCGGTGGCGAGGCGGCGCGAGCGGCGGCGCGGCGGGGTGGACATCGCGAGGAAAAGAATTTTACTATACAAGCCCCTCTCACAGCAGACTGGCTCGGACTGGCACTACAAATGGCACAGCAGGCGACGGCCCCTTACGGGTCGTCAAAGAGGCCGGCGTACTCCTCCGGCCGCTCCTCCCCCTCCCAATCCTCCCCGGGCTCTGGCTCCTCCTCCTTCGCCCGCGCCCTCGCCCCCCGCCGGCGGCGATTCCGTGCGGCCGTCGCCCCCTCCCCCTCCCCGCCCCCATCACGGCCGGAGCCGTACCACCCAGCGCGCACGAGGAACGAGGACTGAGCCTCGACCTCGTCCAACCTCACCGCCCTCACGGCGGCGTCGCACGCCTCAGCCCGCGAAGCGCCAGCAGCATGCGCCGCGGCGTACGCCGCGTCGCCTACCGCCTGCCTCGCGAGAGACGCGGCGCGCCACTCGTCCTCCAGCGCCGCCGAGCCCCACACAGGGTCTCCCGCAGACCGGTCCGAGTCGCCATCCGAGCTTAGCTCGCCCTCGCCCTCGCCCTCGCCTCGCGCCTCGCCGCTCCCATCCTGCGGCTGCGCCACGCCCCGCGCCTCGCAGCAGCCCCATCCTCGGCAGAGCCCGCCGCACATGCCATGCGCGACGTATGCCTGGCGCAGGCCAGGCACCTCCCACCGATCGTCAGTGGTGGCGAGATAGGGCGCCGCGCAGCGGCCTGCGTACTGGCCCGCCATCCCGGGCCGCCCGCAGAGGCAGCACGGCTCGACGACGCCGAGCCACTGCTCGACGTTGAGCTGCGCCCAATGCGCCCGCCACCACGCCGCCCCGCCGCGGCGCCGCCAGCTTTCATGTTCCGGATGGTCGGCACTAGGAGAAGAAGAAACCTGAGCGCCTGCTGCGCGCGACTCGAGGTCGAGCGGCTCAATGCGGGCGGTCATGGAGGCCTCACCTTCGAAAAGGGAGGCTATGTGGACCTCTCGGGAACAATCGGGCGACACGGCGCCGCTCTCCTCCCCCTCCGCCGGCGCCGCGCCGCCGGGGAATTCCCCCTCCATTGGGTCTGACCCAATGGTCAGACCCGCCTCCGCGGCCTGCGCCCCCGCAGGCGCCGCGCTCCGCGCGCAGGGTGCGGTCGCCGCTGCGGCCTCCGCCGCCAGCCGCCGCCCCTCCTCGCCGTCCACCACCGCCGCGCTCGTACCAGCGCGGGCGGCGGGGAGGCGGGGTCCAAACTGCTCCTCAGAAGAAGAAGCAGCAGCTGCTGCTGCCTCCTCCTCGCCGGAGGTGTAGCCCTCGCCGCCCTCGGCGCCGAGGCCGCGCGCGCCTCCAGCGGCCGCGCTGCCGAGGAAAAGAAAAAGAAGCGGCAAATAAGAATTTACAACAAAACTCCCTCGCACAACACTGGGCACGGGACTGGACACAGGTACACCACTGGAGCCGCCTAAGCGACTCCCGCGAGGACGGCGAGGCACTTAGCTCCGTGCACTCGACCGCCCTCGCCGCTGGCAAGCTCATTCACAATCTGCTCTGCGATATTGCCGTGTGAAGAACGACTGAGATGCGCTGCTTCTGCAGCCCCAGCCAGCTCTTGGTGGTCCAAGTCACCTCATCGAGGTACTCGGGGCCCGCGTCAGCTTGTTCTGCAGCACGTTGTGCGAGAAAAAGAATTTTACAATTGTGCGAGAAAAAGAATTTTACAACACTGGGAAAAGGAATTTTACAAAGAACTCCCTCGCACAACACTGGGCACGGGACTGGCGCGCACTGGGGGGGCTCTGCCAACAAGATAGCTACATCTTCACGGATGATGAGCCGCCTTCTTCTTCTTTTTTGGCTCCACGACCACATGCTGGGAGTTCAAGTGCTACACTCCGTTCCTCCCCTCCGGCGCGAAGGGCAACGGCTCTGCCCGCTGCGGAGGCGCCTCCCGCGCCGATGGGCACTTCATCGCGCTTGGCAACACCGAGGAGCACCTCTCCGTCGTCGTCCTTGGTCACCCCCAACGGGGTGACCCGGCCACGGAGGAGCAACTGGACCGTGTCAGCGGCGACGGATGGGTGGCAGCGAAGGACGGTGATTACGCTGACGCCCTCTCCAAGGGCCACACGGTCATCCTGACCGAGTCGACCGGAGCATTCTCCGCCGACCTCGATCGCGTCCTCCGCCAACTTGCGAACCCAATGTCAGAGAGATCCTGCTGAACAAGCTCCTCTTGTAGCTCGATCGGTCACAACCGCCACCACCGACGACATCTCCGCGGAGATGATGGAGAGGGGGGACGACACCGCCCGATCTACCCTCCGAGGTCCCTCGGCGGCGTGCACCTCGATCCTGGACCGTGTTTGTTATGACCCCCCCCCATGAGCACACCAGCGAGGGAGGGTGAGACGATCGAGGGGTCCCGTACCATGCGGAATCGACCCTATCCAGTGCTCAAGTGCTCAAGGACCGCACGCGCCAGTGGGTCCATTGACCACACGCCGTATGGCACCTCCCGCGCGTCCACCCGCTCGCACTACACCTTTCACTCCGCCGCCATCTCCGCCGCCATCGTCACCGCCGACGCCCTCACCATTCAGAACTCGGCCGCCGCCCTCGGCTTCGATCGAGCTCACCCTCGACCCTCGCGATCTCGCCCGGCGCTCGTCGGGTCGGCCGCCATCGCGGTCGGCGCCGCCACCTCCTTCCGCCCCCCCCCCCGGGGCCACCGCCGCGCGGCCGCCGACGCGACCGACCCCACCCCCCTTTCCCGACCCCACCCTAAATCCCTATAATGCCCCCTACAGAATGCCCCCCCCCCCCCCCGCAGCGAGGCCCGCGCCGCGCGCGGCGCCACCACCGACTCTACCTCCGACCCCAGGGCCTAGGTAGGCCATGAAATCTAGCCGTGTGTGCTGGCGTCCGGGTCCCAGCGGGTTTTCACGTGACAAGTACACACGGGGTTACACCAATCCTCGCTACCCAACGCGGCCAAAGGATATCCACCTCGAGAACCTCGAGAACACGGGGTTAGGGGGGGGCACCCTTCCCTCCCACGGGAGGGGGAAGGCTGGGGGTGATTTCTCAGATTTTTCCCGCAACCTCCTTCCCCGATAGAGGACTCCTCCCTGAGTCGGCGGATCGAATTTCCACGCGAATTCCCCTCGGGCATCGCTGTGAATGAGCATTCGCAGGCCAGGCCACAGGTGCCAGCGGCACTGGAGAGCTCTCGCTCCCTTCCTCGCCGCCACGCCGACTGGCGGCTCGTCGCGGGCGGCCAGGTGATCGGCTAGAGCCCAGACGTCGGGCTTGGCCTCCGTCGCCGTTCAGATGGACGGCTGTTGGTGGTGCGGGACCACGAACTGGGCGGTGAGGCGGTGAGGCGGTCAACGGGCTGCCCGCCGTGGCTCTAGAGCGAGGAGAAGCGCTCGGGCCGGCGTCTCCGGCGTCGACGTGCATCCATAGGGACTGCGCGGCGGCGGTACGCAAGAAAGCTTCTGCGCTCGCTGCTGAGGAGCTTGCTGCTCCGCCGGCAAGAAGCACGCGCTCCGCTGTCGAGACTGCGCGTCCCGACAGCAAGCGCCCCGCTGTCGGCGGCTGGGCGACGGAGTGTGGGGTTGATACGGCGGTGATACACCCCCCTGACAGCAGCGCCTCGCGGTGTGGGCTGCGAGGTCACTCGAGGTGACCCAGGGGGCGGCGGGGAGCACTCTCCCGCCGGAGCAGCGGGTGATATTCCCGCTACTCGCTCGAGTTTGAGGTGCGCCGCGCCTCGCCTGTGCTGCCTTCCCGGCTG
>NW_005195301.1:1020050-1022894 GCF_000372725.1 Emiliania huxleyi CCMP1516
GTCCTCGTTTGCAAATAAAGGCCTGTGCCATCGCTCAGAGTCCCAAACCATGTGATTGTCCGCGCCGCCGCGCCTGAGTACGCGAGTAGTGTATGGTGCCAGAGGCGACGTCGTCGGGGAGGGCGTCGTCGCGGGCGCCAACGTCGTCATCCGAGCCCCTACGGCTGTCCAAGGGCACGTCTGGGTGACCAGGGGCGGGGTCCGAGCCGTGAATGCTCGGCCGGGGCGAGCTTCTGGGTCCATGGGACCGCTGCCGGACCCATCCGAGAGCCTTTCCGGACACGTTCGCTCGACGGCCTAGTTGTCGGCCGATGTTCGACGACCAAAGCTCCGGACGCCGCGGCCAAAGGTCCGCCCACGGCCCCAGGACTCGTTGTTGGGTTTGGGGTGTGCCTCACGAGGCGGAGAGGCCGCGTGAACTCCCGTAGAAGCTCGCGAAGAGTGCGGATTTGGAGCGCCGCGCCGGACCTCCGCCGGGGCCCGCCGGGGCGCCGTATGGGCCTCGGGGTGCCCGAGAAGCTTAGAGGTGCGGTTGTTTTTGCTTGTGTCTATCGGTTCATGTCATAGACCGGCCCTGGGAAGCCTTTGACCGCGCGCGGAGGGGGTGTTACGGGGCCGTGATGATTTAGTGGGATCTGGGAAAACGAGCGCGTGCGATCAAACTTTGCCAACAAGGTCTCGGCGGAGCCGCAATGCGCGGGCCGTGAGTGCATGAGGACAGCAAAATGTGTTTCCTCAAATATTTTGGCCCGTCAGACTGACCAAGACACATTTTAGACTGACCACCGCTGTCGGCACACGCAGCTGTGAGCGTCGCGCGCGCGTGTCCTCAAGTGTGTCTGTTCAGAGACGGCACAGCTGAGAGACCGCTGCCCTGATCCACAGGCCGAGCCGGGGACGGCGGAGGCGGCCATTGGGCACCGTCGTGCGCCGCAGCTGCCCCAGTCACGTCGGCCCGGCGCCTCGAGGGAGCGCCGCCTAGAGGAGCGCCGCCGGCCACGCGCCTCGAGCGACGGCGTCGTCCCGACTCGTCGCCGCGACGACGAGAGAGGAGCGCTGCCTGGCGCGCAGGCAGCGAGCGCGCTCGAGGTGACCGAGCTGATCCGCGTGTGGCCGCTACGCGACGCCGCATCTCGCACGGATGACGCCAGAAGCTCGCACGACGGCGCGGGAGCGCGCGGCTGGCGGGAGTGCGTGCGATAGGGTGCCAGAAGGCAGGCCGAGCATCGCCAGCGCGGCTCGAGGCCGTTGCCCGGGCCCCGCGGCGGGTCGAGGAGGCGCTCGCGGAGGCGACAGGAGCGCGCGGCACAGCTCCCAAACGACATCGATCTCGGACCTGAGGAGAGGAGGAGGCGGGCGTCGGTGCACCCTGAGGGTGCCTGCAAAGCGGCAGGTCCGAGATCGATGTCGTTTGGGAGCTGTGAGGTGTCGGAGAGCTCTCGAGGTCTCGACGGGCAGCCTGACCCCTCTCCCTCCCACCACGCCGCCCGGGCGCCACGCTTTGCATGTTCGAGGACGTTGACCACGCGGACCTGCTCGACGACGCCGGTGGCAAGCGTGGGCGGCAGAGCGGCGCCGGCGCGGATGGTGCGATGGAGCCGCGGCGGATCATCCAGCACGTGGCAAAGGAGGACGGCGGCGGTAACGACCCGCATGGCCCGACCGAGGTTGCGCGGCGGAATGCACGCGCCTCCGAGCAGGTGCTTGCGCGCGCGGAGCGCGCCAAGAAGTTTGGCGTCGAAAAGGCGGCAAATCCGCTGAACGCCAGAGCGTCGGCGGCGGGCGGTGTGGGCAAGACGGAGGCGGGGCTGTGGGAGAAGCGGCGCGACGCGGAGGCCGTAATTCCTGCACCCTCTGGCCCGGGCTCCGTCTTTTGTGTTCAGCTGCATTCCCAGCCGTCGCCCCAGCCGCCGCCCCATCCTCCGCCGCCTCCTCCCGCGCTGCCTGCCGCGGATCCTTCCGTGGCGTGGTGTGCAGCCGGCGAGCGTGGGTCTTTGAGCAAGGAGTCTTCGAGTGAGGAGCCGTGCTCATCTGATGCCTCAAGGCGTCCTCGCCGAACAGGAGCCGGTCTCGGATCCGCCGCCCAACCGGCGGCCACCTCCTCGGCTCATCTCTGCTGGGGCGCACAGCTGGCCGGCACCGAGCGCTGTCCAATGGTGACGCCAAAGTCGCCCGCCTTTCGCGACCGCTTCTGCGCCGCGTGCCGGGAGGGGCCCATCATCGTGCCCTGCTCCCGCATCCGCGTCTTGGACGGCTCGCTGCCTGCTCCGAGCAACTCGCGCGCCGAGGGCATGTGGAATGCCCAAAAGACAAAGCCGCCGTTCTGGCCCGCGCATCGCGTCGTCAACCAGACGGCGGACACCTTTGGCCTCAGGCTCATCATCCTGCGCGACGAGACGTCGGACCCGCTCCACGGCCTCGCCCCGCTTCCCGCCGAATTTGGCTCCGCGATTGCGTTTCTCGTCCGGAGGACACTCACCCCCGTCCCGATGCCTGGCATGCCCACGCAGCTCGTCCAAGCGCTGCGGGGCACGGGCCAGGGTGGCACGCTCGCACGCAGCGCCGCCCCTTCGAGATTGCTGCTGCGCGCCGGCTCGAGTGGGGACGGGTCCACCGTCGCGCTGGTGCCACCCTGCCTGCCGCCCCTGGAGGAGGCGCTCGTCCTGCCGCTTGGTCCTGCACCAGCCGCTGCCGCCGCCGCGTCTGCCCAGCCGCTGAGATGGCGCTTTGGTGAGCTGGTGGACGCGGTGGCTGCCGACGCAAGTGCCGCGGAGCTGATGCAGCTGCTGGTGACGCCTCCAACTTCGCCGCCCGCGCCGCCAGCGTCGCCGTCCACGACAGAGG
>NW_005195301.1:1022994-1023866 GCF_000372725.1 Emiliania huxleyi CCMP1516
ACACGGGGTTACACCAATCCTCGCTACCCAACGCGGCCAAAGGATATCCACCTCGAGAACCTCGAGAACACGGGGTTAGGGGGGGGCACCCTTCGCTCCCACGGGAGGGGGAAGGCTGGGGGTGATTTCTCAGATTTTTCCCGCAACCTCCTTCCCCGATAGAGGACTCCTCCCTGAGTCGGCGGATCGAATTTCCACGCGAATTCCCCTCGGGCATCGCTGTGAATGAGCATTCGCAGGCCAGGCCACAGGTGCCAGCGGCACTGGAGAGCTCTCGCTCCCTTCCTCGCCGCCACGCCGACTGGCGGCTCGTCGCGGGCGGCCAGGTGATCGGCTAGAGCCCAGACGTCGGGCTTGGCCTCCGTCGCCGTTCAGATGGACGGCTGTTGGTGGTGCGGGACCACGAACTGGGCGGTGAGGCGGTGAGGCGGTCAACGGGCTGCCCGCCGTGGCTCTAGAGCGAGGAGAAGCGCTCGGGCCGGCGTCTCCGGCGTCGACGTGCATCCATAGGGACTGCGCGGCGGCGGTACGCAAGAAAGCTTCTGCGCTCGCTGCTGAGGAGCTTGCTGCTCCGCCGGCAAGAAGCACGCGCTCCGCTGTCGAGACTGCGCGTCCCGACAGCAAGCGCCCCGCTGTCGGCGGCTGGGCGACGGAGTGTGGGGTTGATACGGCGGTGATACACCCCCCTGACAGCAGCGCCTCGCGGTGTGGGCTGCGAGGTCACTCGAGGTGACCCAGGGGGCGGCGGGGAGCACTCTCCCGCCGGAGCAGCGGGTGATATTCCCGCTACTCGCTCGAGTTTGAGGTGCGCCGCGCCTCGCCTGTGCTGCCTTCCCGGCTGCCCCAGCCGCCCTCACCGTCCTCATCCCCTC
>NW_005195301.1:1025233-1034994 GCF_000372725.1 Emiliania huxleyi CCMP1516
CTGGCTGGCCGGCGGCGCGTCTCGACTCAAATTATGGGCCGCCTCTCGGGCGTGCGGCCAGGGGCCCGTGTGGCGCGAGGAGAGGGCGGCGCGCTCGGCGCGCTGGCGGCGGTGAAGCCTCTCAGAGTGGGCGCTGGCTGGCCGAGGGCGTCGGGCGGGTGTGGGGTGGCACCCGGGCCGCCGGACGGGCCGTGGTGGCCCGTGTGGCGTTCGTGAGGGACTGTTTGGGCGCCACGGCAGCCTCCCGGCCGGCGTGATCAGGGCCGGTTTGGCAGCGGTTTGGGCTGTGTGTGGGCTGGTCGCGGTACGGGAGATATAGTGCTTGTTTATGGTCCCACTCACCACTCCCGGCCGACGGGGCCTCGCGGGGCGTCCTCGTTTGCAAATAAAGGCCTCTGCCATCGCTCAGAGTCCCAAACCATGTGATTGTCCGCGCCGCCGCGCCCGAGTACGCGAGTAGTGTCTGGTGCCAGATGCGACGTCGTCGGGGAGGGCGTCGTCGCGGGCGCCAACGTCGTCATCCGAGCCCCTACGGCTGTCCAAGGGCACGTCTGGGTGACCAGGGGCGGGGGCCGAGCCGTGAATGCTCGGCCGGGGCGAGCTTCTGGGTCCATGGGACCGCTGCCGGACCCATCCGAGAGCCTTTCCGGACACGTTCGCTCGACGGCCTAGTTGGCGGCCGATGTTCGACGACCAAAGCTCCGGACGCCGCGGCCAAAGGTCCGCCCACGGCCCCAGGACTCGTGGTGGGTGTGGGGTGTGCCTCACGAGGCGGAGAGGCCGCGTGAACTCCCGTAGAAGCTCGCGAAGAGTGCGGATTTGGAGCGCCGCGCCGGACCTCCGCCGGGGCCCGCCGGGGCGCCGTATGGGCCTCGGGGTGCCCGAGAAGCTTAGAGGTGCGGTTGTTTTTGCTTGTGTCTATCGGTTCATGTCATAGACCGGCCCTGGGAAGCCTTTGACCGCGCGCGGAGGGGGTGTTACGGGGCCGTGATGATTTAGTGGGATCTGGGAAAACGAGCGCGTGCGATCAAACTTTGCCAACAAGGTCTCGGCGGAGCCGCAATGCGCGGGCCGTGAGTGCATGAGGACAGCAAAATGTGTTTCCTCAAATATTTTGGCCCGTCAGACTGACCAAGACACATTTTAGACTGACCACCGCTGTCGGCACACGCAGCTGTGAGCGTCGCGCGCGCGTGTCCTCAAGTGTGTCTGTTCAGAGACGGCACAGCTGAGAGACCGCTGCCCTGATCCACAGGCCGAGCCGGGGACGGCGGAGGCGGCCATTGGGCACCGTCGTGCGCCGCAGCTGCCCCAGTCACGTCGGCCCGGCGCCTCGAGGGAGCGCCGCCTAGAGGAGCGCCGCCGGCCACGCGCCTCGAGCGACGGCGTCGTCCCGACTCGTCGCCGCGACGACGAGAGAGGAGCGCTGCCTGGCGCGCAGGCAGCGAGCGCGCTCGAGGTGACCGAGCTGATCCGCGTGTGGCCGCTACGCGACGCCGCATCTCGCACGGATGACGCCAGAAGCTCGCACGACGGCGCGGGAGCGCGCGGCTGGCGGGAGTGCGTGCGATAGGGTGCCAGAAGGCAGGCCGAGCATCGCCAGCGCGGCTCGAGGCCGTTGCCCGGGCCCCGCGGCGGGTCGAGGAGGCGCTCGCGGAGGCGACAGGAGCGCGCGGCACAGCTCCCAAACGACATCGATCTCGGACCTGAGGAGAGGAGGAGGCGGGCGTCGGTGCACCCTGAGGGTGCCTGCAAAGCGGCAGGTCCGAGATCGATGTCGTTTGGGAGCTGTGAGGTGTCGGAGAGCTCTCGAGGTCTCGACGGGCAGCCTGACCCCTCTCCCTCCCACCACGCCGCCCGGGCGCCACGCTTTGCATGTTCGAGGACGTTGACCACGCGGACCTGCTCGACGACGCCGGTGGCAAGCGTGGGCGGCAGAGCGGCGCCGGCGCGGATGGTGCGATGGAGCCGCGGCGGATCATCCAGCACGTGGCAAAGGAGGACGGCGGCGGTAACGACCCGCATGGCCCGGCCGAGGTTGCGCGGCGGAATGCACGCGCCTCCGAGCAGGTGCTTGCGCGCGCGGAGCGCGCCAAGAAGTTTGGCGTCGAAAAGGCGGCAAATCCGCTGAACGCCAGAGCGTCGGCGGCGGGCGGTGTGGGCAAGACGGAGGCGGGGCTGTGGGAGAAGCGGCGCGACGCGGAGGCCGTAATTCCTGCACCCTCTGGCCCGGGCTCCGTCTTTTGTGTTCAGCTGCATTCCCAGCCGTCGCCCCAGCCGCCGCCCCATCCTCCGCCGCCTCCTCCCGCGCTGCCTGCCGCGGATCCTTCCGTGGCGTGGTGTGCAGCCGGCGAGCGTGGGTCTTTGAGCAAGGAGTCTTCGAGTGAGGAGCCGTGCTCATCTGATGCCTCAAGGCGTCCTCGCCGAACAGGAGCCGGTCTCGGATCCGCCGCCCAACCGGCGGCCACCTCCTCGGCTCATCTCTGCTGGGGCGCACAGCTGGCCGGCACCGAGCGCTGTCCAATGGTGACGCCAAAGTCGCCCGCCTTTCGCGACCGCTTCTGCGCCGCGTGCCGGGAGGGGCCCATCATCGTGCCCTGCTCCCGCATCCGCGTCTTGGACGGCTCGCTGCCTGCTCCGAGCAACTCGCGCGCCGAGGGCATGTGGAATGCCCAAAAGACAAAGCCGCCGTTCTGGCCCGCGCATCGCGTCGTCAACCAGACGGCGGACACCTTTGGCCTCAGGCTCATCATCCTGCGCGACGAGACGTCGGACCCGCTCCACGGCCTCGCCCCGCTTCCCGCCGAATTTGGCTCCGCGATTGCGTTTCTCGTCCGGAGGACACTCACCCCCGTCCCGATGCCTGGCATGCCCACGCAGCTCGTCCAAGCGCTGCGGGGCACGGGCCAGGGTGGCACGCTCGCACGCAGCGCCGCCCCTTCGAGATTGCTGCTGCGCGCCGGCTCGAGTGGGGACGGGTCCACCGTCGCGCTGGTGCCACCCTGCCTGCCGCCCCTGGAGGAGGCGCTCGTCCTGCCGCTTGGTCCTGCACCAGCCGCTGCCGCCGCCGCGTCTGCCCAGCCGCTGAGATGGCGCTTTGGTGAGCTGGTGGACGCGGTGGCTGCCGACGCAAGTGCCGCGGAGCTGATGCAGCTGCTGGTGACGCCTCCAACTTCGCCGCCCGCGCCGCCGGCGTCGCCGTCCACGACAGAGGGCGTCGCGGCGGCTGGGTCGGCCTCTTTCGCCCGTGACGCGATCTCGCTTGGATTCGGCGGGGCGGTGGCAGCCTTTGCCGTGTACATGGGTAGCGAGCACGCCATCACCCAGGCGAACGTGCTCGCGGTCGCGGGTGTGCCGACATTCCTCGCGTCGGCGCTCAGCCTCTGCCTCTTCCTGGCCCCCACGCACGGTGGAGAGCCGACCTTCGGCGCCTTTCAGACGCGCATCTTCTCGCTCGTCGCGTGCGCCTGGGCGTACCGCGCCTACTCGCGGGTCGCCAGCGCACGCCCCGTCTCCGACCCGTTCGTCGAGCCCGCGCTCGTCGCCGAGGTGGGCGGCCCGGTCCTGTGCTCGCTCCTCACCACCGTCGCATTGCTCCTCGCGGCGGGAGGCGTCTGCACCACGCGTGCGGTCGCTCGCGGTCTGCTGGCCGTCGCGGGCAGCGGCATGCTGCTGCTCTCGTCTGCCATCTGGGTCGTGTCGGGCGGAAGCGCGCGCTCGTACCTCCCGCTGCAGTGCAACTCGTACCCGGTGGCGCTCGTCTCCATCAGCTTCTTCTTCTACGCCGCTTGGTGGCTCACACCGGAGAACTGCAGGCGACTGCAGGCGGCGCTGCAGGGCGGGGTTGGGCGGGTGCAGCCCGCGCGCGTGACGTCGATAGGGCATGTCTGACTGCAGCACACACACACAAGCCCGCTTTTATTTTCTGACTTTTTTGATCACGAATTAGCTGTACATTGGCCAAAGTACAGGTTTCGCGACCCGGGCGCGGGCCACCGTCACCGCAAATTTTGATCAGCAAATTTCGAGGGGCGGCCGCAAATTTTGAGGTAGATTTTGATTGTGCAAAAAACGTGTCCGTCTTGGGGCACAGGATAAGGTAAGGTAAGGTAAGGTAAACTTCTCCACACACACGAGGTGGTGGGGCAAGGGGGGGCGACCCTCGCGTCTCCACGTCTAACGACAGGAGCCCCACGGCATTTAAAGTGCAAGGCCCGGTGCGCGTGGGTGAGCGGTGTGTGTGTGTGTGTGTGTGTGTGTGTGTGTGTGTATGTGTGTGTGTGTGTGTGTGTGTGTGTGTGTGTGTGTGTGTGTGTGTGTGTGTGTGTGTGTGTGTGTGTGTGTGTGTGTGTGTGTGTGTGTGTGTGTGTGTGTGTGTGTGTGTGTGTGTGTGTGTCTCACGTCACTGCATCCTCTGCCGGTTCCTCCCGTCGCCTTTTCTTTGTTCGAATGTTTTTCAATCCACCCTTCACGAAGCCCTCCCATGTAGCTAGCGTTCTTTGCGAATGTCTCGAGGTGGCCAGCAGGCGCTGTCTGCTCGCGGCCTGTGCGGGTCGCTCGTCCTCCTCGCGCTTCTTTCGTCCTCCCGTCCCTCCCCTCCACCATGGCCTCCTCGGCACTTCTTTCTCCATCCGCCTCGCCCTGCCTTTTCGTATCGTGCCGTTCGCCCTCCATTCGGTGACCTCCATGGCTGTCCGACTCTGTTTGGGTGGCGCTCTCGATACCGTTGCGTCAACCTCGACGTCGCTGTCGCCCTCCCCGTCCCCGTCGTCGCCCGTGCCTCGGTTCGCGTCATTGATAGCGTTTCCGTTGCCCCCTCGTGTTCCGCCGTCGCCCTCTCTGCTCGGGCCGTTCGCGATTTTGCTCCTCCTGCGTGTCGCCACTCCGTCTCCTCCCCTTCCTTCGTCGTCATCGTCGCTGTCGCGAAAGCCCTCCGGTCCCTCGATTCCCTCGTCTATCCCCTCCGCTGCGTCGTCCCAGTTTATATCCTCATCCTCTGTGCGCGTTGTCGTTCCCTCCCCTTCTCTATCGTTGGAGCATATAGGCGGCGCGAACACCCAGGTGGAGGTGCGCAGGGACATCGCGACTCTCTGCCCGCTCGCTCGACCCTTTTGCCGCGAGAGGGCGCCGGCCGCGTGTAAGAGGTGGCTGGCGCCCTGAGGCGGCATTTGGTGGGGTCAGCGTGCGGGGCTGAGTCTTACTCGTCGCCGCTGGGGCCAGATCCCAGCGCAGAACTCTGCAACGCTGGCATACAAACACAAGAAGACTAACCCTAACCCTAACCCTAACCCTAACCCTAACCCTAACCCTAGGTCAGCGTGCGGGGCTGAGTCTTAGTCGTCGGCGCTGTGGGGCCAGATCCCAGCGCAGAACCCTGCAACGCTGGCATATATAGACACAACAAGACTAACCCTGACCCTAACCCTAACCCTAACCCTAACCCTAGCCCTCTAACCCTAATAACCCTAACCTATAACCCACCCCCCAACTCCACACCGCAAATTTGAAAGATCTTGATGAAAATCAGGCCCGACTGCAAATTTCTTCAAAATTTTCGCAGGCGCTCCGCGCCTGCAGATTTTGAAATAAATTCGACAAAATTGGTACCTGGCCCAAGCTGTACTGACCGACAATCACCACTGTGTGTGAGTTACTGAGTTTCGAACTTCGGCTTTCGCCTCTAAATTCTTTTTCGTCGCGCACGACACTACTCACTATAGGCACGGGACTCGGGACTGGCGCGCACTGGCACTTTTTAGTTGTGAAACCCGGCGAGAAATTCTTTTCGTCGCACGACACTGGGCATCGCAGGAGTCGCTTAGGCGGCTCCCGTGGTGTACCAAAGGACGACATGAGCGCCATAGGTTTCGTGCGCAGGGATCCCTAGTTAAAATGCGGCGGCAAGAGCACAACCGGGTCCAACCAAAGAGAGATTTTCTTTTCTTGTCGGAGAACGGACGTACGTAAAGAATTTTTTCTTGAGTCGTGAGAGAGAGAAAACAGAGAGGTTTTAGCAATACCAAAACATCATTTGGTTGTTTTGAGAGAGAGATTTTAGAGATTTTTGAAAATCAAACAAGAAATCACGACTCACAGTGATTACATTTGGGCTCGGCAGCTTGTTAGCCCTCAGCCGAAGCTTCTTGTTTTGAAAACAGACAAACAAACTAGAGCCCAACCTAGAAATAATTTGTTGAAAACAGCTCCGAGTAGAGGGAGGGGGCGGTCTGCTTCTACGGGAAACCCGGAGCGCGGGGCTATGTTGTGCGAGGCGTGAACCGCGCCATTCGCTCTCACCTGGCAACCCTGTCTGCACGTCTCGCGCGCGCGTGAACAGGGCTCCAGGCCCCAAATGACGTGTGAGTGTTAGAGTTGTTTGGTATTGCTAAAAATCTCTCTCAAAGGCGCGAGACACACCAAGCAACTCAAACAAAAAAACAACATACATCATTTGTCTATCCAGAAAGAGAGAGAGAGAGATTTTGAGAGAGAGATTTAGCAGAAAGAAAGAAAGAAAACAGAGATTTAGCAACACCATCCTAAAACTGACCGGCGAATTTTTTTTTCCCTGCCCGTCGTGAACCACACGCCGTTCCCACATGAACGATGGACTCCCGCAAGCGAAAGCCCCCCGACTGGGGTGGCTTTGAGCGGGAGGCAAGAGCGCAGGCATGCTGGGGCCAGATTCTCGGCGATGCGACCGGCTGTCCGCCTGTAGAGGCGTCGTCCAGAAAGCTCTTCAAGCAGCGCTTCTGTGATTTGTGCCGAAACGGCGGCCTGACGGTTCCCGCGGCTCGCCTTCGCATAGTCGGCAACGGCTCGTCGGCGGTCGCGAACGACAAGTCCGGTGGTGCATGGAACATGAGGCGCGACACGTCGCTCTGGCCCGAGCACCGCGTAATCAACCAAAATGCAGTGCCAAAGATGGTGCTGCTCCGCAGAGGCTCTCTCGAGGAGCTGCCGGGCCTCCTCCCCTACCCGTGTGCGCCGTCCGAGGTGGTGCGACTCCTGGTGGGCGCCCAAACCCTCCGGCCAGCTGCCGTCCCCGCGCTGGCGTCCCCGCCGTCGACGTCACCACGCGGTGATGGCGGTGGCGGTGAGGGCGGGGGAGGAGAGGGAGGAGGAGGAGAGGGGGGAGGAGGAGAGGGGGGAGGGGGCGAAGGCGTCCTCAATATCTCGTCAGGCTCCAGCTCGTCGACCGAGTCGCAGGCCCACAGCCGCGGAGAGACGCCGCCGAGCACAGTGGCCCCCCTCGCGCCCTGGAGCGACTTGTGGGAGGTCACCAGCGGGTCGACGGTGGGTGGCATGTCCTGGACAGGCGCCATCGCATATGCCAGTGCCAGCGCTGGTGGCAGCACCAGCGCCAGCACCAGCAGCAACGGCAGCAACGGCAGCAGCAGCAGCAGTAGCAGCAGCAGCACCGGCAGCAGCACCGGCAGCAGCATCGGCAGCAGCAACACCGGTAGCGGCAGCAACAACAGCGGCAGCGGCAACAACAACAGCGGCAGCAGCAGCGGCAGCAGCAGCAGCGGCACCATCAGCGGCAGCGGCAGCACCATCAGCAGCAGCAGCTGCACCGGCAGCAGCAGCACCGGCAGCAACACCTTCTGTCCAGGGGGAGGAGCAGGAGCGGAGGAGCCAAGCGGGGTCTTGCACGGAGCGGAGGGGTACTTCGAAGACGAAGGCTTTGTTGACGAGCTCTTCACGGTCGAGCAAGTCGAGCAGTTCTTCTCGCCGCCCGCCTCGCCACCTGACCTGCTGCCGCAGCGCGGCGCGCCTCTTCCCTCGAAATTCTGGCACTACGCGCTGCCAGTGCTATGCTACGGCCACGATCTTCCTGGTATGCTCCGCGCGCTGACTACACGGTGGCACGGGGAACCCGAAGGGCCGCTGGCACTAGCCGGGCCGCTGGCGCTTGCAATGCCCATTATGTTCATTTGGGTCTCAATGATTGCCTGTAACCTCCTTGTCTTAGGACCGCTGACAAACAAACCACAGCCGCTGTCCATTCAGCTTGCGGGTATGGCTATGATCGTCTACCAATGCATTGTTGCTCTTTCTCGTTTTCAACTCACCAGTCAATCGGCCACAATCGAGGAGCTGGCCAGTTGGGGAAAACCGGCTCTTGACGCCGTCGTGGGCGTCGCGCTTCAAAGCGCTGCCAGCCTCGGCCAGATCGCACCTTGGACTTGCGTCCGCGCGCGCATTGGTTTGATGGGTGCTACGGGGGTATTCTGCAGCACAGTCCTGTGGTTCTGGACAGATGGCCGCGCCACTGCATATCCACCGGGCCCATCGACGTTTGGAATTTCCCTCTCAGTAGGGTGCTGCGGCCTGAGCCTCGTCCCGCTTACCAGCCCCAGCATGAGGCTTTGGCTTGGCAAGCCGTGGATCAAGCAAACGGCGGCGGCGCCGGCGCTGACCGCTGTTGTAGACCCCTTTACGGGTAGCTCTCTTTCTCGCTCTAGTCTGTAAGGAAAGGAATCACCACGGGGCCCCAAATCGATCCTAAAGCGCAGCTTGCGATCCTAAAGCATTGATGCCGGCGGCCCACCCCTAGAGTACTTTTTCGCGCGCACACACCTCCCGCCTTTCTTGGGGGGGGTATTGCACCGTCGCCGCTGTCGCAGGTGTGCTCTAGTCGTCTCCGTACGGGTACTCTCCGTCTCCTCCGTGGCCCGGCTCGGGCTCCTCCGGGGGCGGCGCCTCCTCGTATTTCACATCAACGTCGTCGAGGAGCAGCAGCCCTGGGACGGGCGGCTTCTTGCCGTTGATAAGCGGCATCACGGGTGGCGCGCTGTACGAGCCGCTCCACGCGTATGCCACTTGCTGGCCAGCCGTCTCGTGCGCAAGCTTGTCGAACGCCTAAGTCAAAAAGACGGGAGACCCGCGGCATTGGCAATGCAAAGCCCGGGTGCACGTGGGTGCTGCGCGTGCGTGCCCCCGCCCGATGTATGTTTTCACGTGGGTGAGCGTTGTGTGTCGAGCACCTTGTACGCGCTCGACGCCTTGACGGGCTGGCGGAAGAGGCCGAGCACGAGCGGCTTGCCTGCGCTCGCCTTGAGCGCGGCGGCCAGGTCGTCGTCCGACTTGATCTGCGAGGGCGGGACAAAGGAGGCGATCTTCTGCAGCGCAGCGACGATCTGATCCGCCTCCCGTCCGCCGCTGTAGTCCTCGGCCACCCCGTTTCTGAAGAGCTTGAGCGTCGGGTAGCCGCTCACGCTAAAGCGGCCAGCGAGGTCGCCGTGGGCGTCGGCGTCAAGTTTGGCGAGTGGCACAGGTGTGTCGAGCTTCTTCGACTTGGCCGCCGCCTCGGCCCACTTGGGCGCTAGCTCTTTGCAGTGTCCGCACCTAAGGGGGGAGGGGGGTGGGCTTGGAGGAGGCGGGCTCGGGGGAGGGGGGGAACCCCTCCCCCCCGCTCTGCCTCACACCTCCACCTCCTCCTCTGCGCTCGGATCGCCGTCGGACGAGTCTGAAGCCGTCGATCCGACGGCGCACGCTCCTTAGCCTCCGGCGGGGCGGTTCCGGATCCCCCAGGTTATTCCGAGCGGGTCCATACGGTGGCGGCCCCGCCGGCGGCGGGGGTGGAGGCGGTGGCAGGGGCGGCGGGTACGGTGGCGGCCCTCGCGGCCGTAACGCCTGGTGTGGAGCCGCGGGGCGGCCCCACGACCCTGCAGCCGTTCCAGCGGCGGGGGCGGAAGTGGCAGTGTGGGTGGCGGAAACGGTGGCGGCACTGGCGGCCGCACCGCCTGGTGTGAACC
>NW_005195301.1:1035094-1052053 GCF_000372725.1 Emiliania huxleyi CCMP1516
TGCGCAAAAGGTCACCGTGTCCGTCATCCACCGGAGCGAGGCAACCCCCTCGCCCACCGAAGGAGTGTTCCGGGTCGACGAGGCGCGCGCCATCCCCCCAGCGCAGCGCCCTCCACAGGCGCACAGCCATCTACCCGGACAGCTCGCAAGTCCCGGACTGGTCGACGGGTCCCCCTCTCCCCCCCCCCCGCTCCGCATCAGGCCGTAGACTGCGCAGTAGTCGCGTTCCGGGCGAGGGACCCAAGAGGCGGCACGCTCGACGCGCGGCTCGACACCGACACGCGGCGCGGAGGCACTTGAGGCCGGTGCACGGCGGGACGGATGGCTCCTCGTGCGGGTATTGCTCAGGAACTGGATGCTTGCGCCGGGCGAGTTCATGTCGAAGTCGATGAGAAAGATCGAGCCGCTCGCCGCGCCGCACCCGAGTAGTCCAGGGCAACAGCCTCGCTCTTGGTTGTGACATGATGAGAATATCTCCGTGCCAGGTGCGGGAGGAGCTGGCGCCGCTGCTGCACGAGGCGAGGGTGGGAGGCCGGCTCGGCGGCGCGGGGGAGGCGCTGGTGGAGGCGGGCGCTGCTCAGCAGAAGGGAGGGAGCACTGCGGCAGGCGCGGATCACCGCTGCGCCGTCGGTGTGAGCAGGTGCGCTGCTCTCCGGAAGGCGAGCTGCATGTGGCGCTCGAGTCGCTAGGCGCGGGAGCTCAACGACCTGCTCGGCGTCTGCGGCACGCGTGTCGTCGGCGCCTCCGCCGCCGGTGGCGGGGGAGAGGACGCGGCGGCCGCCGTCGCCGCACGTGGGAATGTCCTCTGGGAGCACTGTGCGTGTCCAGCAGAGACGGTCACCGGCCAGCCACTGATGAACCACGTCCTGGACGCTCGCGTGGTGCGAGGCATCGGTGCCGAGCAAGGCTTCTTCCCCCTTCGGGCCCCGAAATCACCGCGAAAATCGAATTCCGTATACTTTTACTGGGAGAAAAGGGAGAGGGGTTGTGTTCTCTAGGCCCCTAAGTACTTGAACGCAGCGCGTGGACCATCTGCCTCGCGCGATCAGCTGCCTTGGGCTTGCCGGAGCCGCAACCCGGCGAGCGAGCCGGACAGCCAGTACGCGACCGCCATGGGCGCGTTGAAGCAGGCCTGTCCCATGAGGAAGCGAACGTCGCCGCTCCGAGTGAACAGGATGACGTCGGCGCTCAGAGAGATGGCGGCCAGAAGGGCGAAAGAGATCAACCTCATACGGCGTGAGAGCTGCTCGGGAGGCCGCGAGCCGATTATCGCCCCCAATGCCGCGGCACAGTAGAAGATGGCGACGTGGGTCGCTGGCCGCGTCGTAGCGATCTGCATCCGTTCCGCCAGCTCCTTGGGTGTGTAGGTCACTGCGCTGTGCATGTTCACCAGAGCCAAGCCGATGGCCACGCTGACAGCGCACAGGGCGAGAATGGTGACGATGGATCGGAGACGGCCGTCGGGGCACATGAAGAAGGACACCTACGGGACATGTCCCCTCCCTCTCTTTGCACTGAGTTAGGTGCTTTGCACTGAGTTAGGTACGGGGTAGCAGCAGTTAGGTACCGGGGATTTCTTTTTTGGTACCGGCGACGGGCCCCCTCGGCCCTCGCTGGTACGACGAGGGTGCGGCGAGTGAGGAGGAGGAGGAGGGGGGGGGGGGGGGGGGGAAAAAGAAAAAGAAGACCTCTCTTCCCACGAAACGCTCTCGACGCCGGGCAAGCCTCTCGCCGCCGGTCGGCAGGGAGGGGAGATGGTTGTGCTGGAGCAGTCGAACAAAAACGCCGGACGGGTGCGTAGCAGCTGCGCAAGGGCAGGGGCGGCGCTCTCGACGATTGCTGCTAAATTGAGTATGATGGTTAGGTGTGGACCACGATGCAGGGTAGAGATGACGACGACGATCACCCGGGCGTCGCAGCCTGGCTGGAGGGCGGCATCGGCCTGCACCGGCGCCATCATGACGTCCGCCCCAAGCGGCTATAGTGACACGGATGCGCAAGAGAGAAGCCCAACATGACTCTCACAGGCACGAGCAGGACATCCTCTACGACCAGCCCTCATACTCGCACCTCGCGGTGAGCCGCGACGGCGAACGCGCCTACCTCGGCTCCTTCGCCGGGCTCTACCGGCGCGACGGTCGAGGGCCCTGGGTATACCTCGAGACCATAACGCAGCTCATCACCTCGCTCGCCGTCGGCGCGGACCGCGGTCTCGCTCCTCGCTTTCCCCTCTCCATGCGGCCAACCCTTTGGCCCAGCCGGCGGTAGGCGCGTTGTCGGGGCTGAAGGAGCTCTACCTGCCCAGCAACCTGATCGGCAACGACGGCCTCGTCGCGCTCGGCCGCGCGCTGACCGCCGGAGCCTTGCCGACGCTGCAAGGCATCAGCTTGATGCACAATCGCATTGGCGACGATGGCCTCGTCGCCTTCCTGCAGGTCCTCGGCGAGGGGCGCGGCGACGACGACGAGGGCGGCGGCGGCGGCCTCGCACAGCTGCGCTGGCTGCACCTCGACTACAACCGCGTCGGCGACCTCGGCCTGCGCGCCCTCGCCGAGGCCCTCTCGCGCGGCTCCCTGCCGAGGCTGCAAAAGCTATTTGTGGACATCGTGTCTCCAGATCTGGAGGCGATCTGCGCCGCGAAGGGGGTGGAGTGCGAGACGCCGGCGCCGACGCCTTGCCGCGACTTGCCCGCCGACCAGCGGGAGGCGTGCGCACAGAGCGAGATTGCGCAGTTTGGCGTCTGCAAGACGTGCGGCTGAGCGCCGGGCGAGGGGCGCGCGAGGCGCCACTCCATTGGCGTTGGCAGCAGGGAGGTGCCGGAGGACAGCCTCTGGTCAAGGGCCGAGATTTTTTCTCTTTGTCCTGGCGCAGTCAGCACTTTTATTTTTTTGAGAAGGCCGAAATCACGAATTCTTTTTTTGAGCTATCTGAGCGGGCTCCCATGAGCAGCATTAGCTGCACCGCCCTCGCCATCGCCGCCGGCCTCTTCAACGGCTCCTACCCAATCTTTCTCAAGCGGCCCGCCGTGCTCGCCGCTCGCGTGCCTCCTCTCTTCTTCCAGTCGGCAAAGTCCAGCTGCTGCTGTCTCCTCGGCGCGTGCCTCGTGCTGCTGCGGCTGGCGCGCAGCGGTGAGCCCTTCCTCTTCACGTGGTGGGCCGTAGCCTCCGCCGCCGCCTGGATCCCCGCCGGGCTCTGCACCATCGCAGCCGTGCCGAGGCTCGGAGTCGGGCCGGTGATGCTCACCTCGGCCGGCACCGGGACGCTCGCCTCCTTCCTCGCCGGCTCGATCGCGCTGGGTGAGCGGCTCAAGGTGCACACGCTCGACGGCGGCGGCACCTTCCTCCTCGCGCCCGCCTACCTCGCTGGCGTGCTGCTCGGCATGGCGGGTCTTTCTAGGACCCTTCTAGGAACCTTCTAGGAACCTTCTAGGCGTGCTGCTCGGCATGGCGGGTCTCATCTTTGCGCCTCGGCTCTCGCTGCAGCGCGCGAGGCAGCACCCCTCAGCGCGCCTCGTCCTCGCCGAGGAGGAGGGCGAGGCGGACAGCGAGGCGCTGCACAGCCCGCGCAGAGCAAACGCGGAGGGGTTGCCCGTGGTGCCGGGGAGGCCTATGGCGCGGAGTGACCAGTCCGGGGGGGTGCGAACGGCTAGCCCTGGCGCCGAGGGCCGAGGGAGGGCCTGAAGGTCCCTTGGTGGCTTTCATTTTTCTGTTGACGGCGAGCACTCTTCTCCTCGTAGGCTCCGAGACGTCGAGCGAGGACGGCGGCCGCGACGACCCGAATCGCGCCCTCTCTTGGCGGGGCGAGGTCCTTCTGGGAGCCTTCTAGGAACCTTCTAGGAACCTTCTAGGCGCCCTCTCTTCGCGTGGCGAGGCACGGCACGGCAGCGGCTACTCTCGCGGCGTGCGGAGCGGCGGCGGCGGCAGCGGCGCTGAAATTGCCGCCCTTTGACCGCAATGGGTAGGGACCGCCCAGGAACCTTCTAGGAGCCTTCTAGGCGCTCCTCTGCCGCCCTTTGACCGCGTTGGGTACGCGCTGGCGGCCGCCGCCGGCGTCTTCGCCTCTGTCCAGTACGTGATGGTCACGCTGTACCTTCCAGGAACCTTCTAGGAACCTTCTAGGAACCTTCTAGGAACCTTCTAGGTACGTGATGGTCACGCTGGCACAGCGGCATCTGCCGCCCAAGGCGCCGGAGCTCGTGGACTTGCTCCTTTGGGGGCGGTCCTAGGAACCTCCTAGGAACCTTCTAGGAACCTTCTAGGAAGCTTCTAAGAAGCTTCTAGGCGCCGGAGCTCGAGCCACTCGGCTCCTGGACTTGCTCCTTCGGACTCGGCGCGATCGCCATCACCGCCGCTCTTTCCGCCGCTGCGTCGGCGACCGGCATGTTCGGCGGCGCTGCTCCAACGAGTCTTCTCCTTCTATCCTGACGGCATTTCTTTTTAGGCGCGGCATGCGCGGCGGCGCCGCTCCAACGGGTCGGTTTCGGCATTGGATTTCTTTTGTTAGGCGACCGGAATGTGCGGCGGCGCGCCGTTGCCGCCCCCCCGGAGGAGCGAGGTGCTCCTCTTCCCACCTCTCGCCATCTCTCGCCATCTCTCGCCATCTCTCGCCATCTCTCGCCATCTCTCGCCATCTCTCGCCATCTCTCGCCATCTCTTCCCACCTCTCGCCATCTCTCGCCATCTCTCGCCATCTCTCGCCATCTCTCGCCATCTCTCGCCATCTCTCGCCATATCTCGCCATATCTCGCCATATCTCGCCATATCTCGCCATATCTCGCCATATCTCGCCATATCTCGCCATATCTCGCCATATCTCGCCATATCTCGCGCACGAGGTGCTTCGCGCGGCGGTGCTGCCTGGTCTGGGCGCAGGCCTCTGCTGGACGGCGGGCAACTTGCTGTCGACGCTCGCCGTCGAGCTGGGCGGCAACGCGGTGACGGTGGCTCAGTTCCAGGCGCCGCCCGCCGCCCACCGCCCACCGCACCCCCCCCCCCCACTTGTGGATGGACGGCGCGAGACACGCGCGAGACGAGGAAGAGATGCCGACCGTGACGCTCCAGGCGAGGGGAAGGGGGAGCTGGAGAGAGGGGGAGGGAGGGGGAGGGAGAGAAGAGAAGAGAGAGAGAGAGAGAGAGAGAGAGAGACAGAGAGAGACAGAGAGAGACAGAGAGAGACAGAGAGAGACAGAGAGAGACAGAGAGAGACAGAGAGAGACGGAGAGAGAGACACACACACACAGAGAGAGAGAGAGAGAGAGCCGGGGAGCGTGACACGATTGCGGCACGGGCAGGCCTCCAATCTCGTCACCTCTGGCGCGTGGAGCCTCCTCTTCTACCGCGAGTTCTCGGGCCGCGCTGCCGCTGTGTGGGCTGCGGCGGCGGCCTTCACGATGGCCATGGTCGTGCTGCTCGGCTTCGAGAAGGTGAAGGAATGACAGGGCTCAGGGGGCGAAGCGCGAAGGAGACCGATCTATGTATGATCTATCATCTATGAGCGCACAAGTGTTTCTGTGGAAGCGAAAACGGCGTTGTATAATGATTAATGTATGGCACAGGACAGCGTCCCCGTTTCTTTTTTCGGGCCACCAATTACATGGTCAAGGACGACACTTGTCTTGAGCGCCCCCACCGGCTGTGGTGTGTGGTCTGTGGACGCTGCTTCGCTGGAGAGCCCGCGTGCCGCGTGCAAAATCTGCAAAGGCTGGGGCCTGTGGCGCCTGGGCCCGCGCCACCACCAGTCACCAGCCCTAGCCCCTACCACTCCGACTCGCCCCGCCCCGTGCGTGTTGCATTGTTAGCATTGTCTTGTGTCGTGTCTCTCGCACAAAGGCTATCCAAGGCTCGCCTGGGCTGACACATGACACAAGGCCAGTCAGGCTCGGACTGGAGTCTGGACACCAACGCAGTATGGGAAGGTCTAGAAAGGAGCCCCACGACACCGTTGTCCAGAGCTTCCTCTCACGTGTGCGGGAGTTCCTGGTCGGGAGGGAGGGGCAGGCTGCTCACCCACGAGCCACGTGCAGTATCGAATCGTGCACCGGGCCAGTGCTTCCTTGCACTTTGTTACAGAGACTTTGAATGCCGTGGGGCTCCTTCCTGCCCGTGTGTGTCCGGGTGTGGAGATGCGAGGGTCGCCCCCCCTTGCCCCACCACTTTGTGTTTTAGAGTTACCTTACCTCACACACACACACAACACTCAACACAATCTCTCTCACACACACACACACACACGGACCAGTTCCGCGAGCGCTCGTCAGCGGGTGGTGTGCGGTTCTTGCCGTAGTTCCTCTTCGTTCGGTGCCTAGCTAGCCCCGGCGCCGTGTGTCGGACGCCTGCGTGTCACGAGTGCGAGCCGCTCGCGGTTCGTACGCCCGCTTGCGGGTTCGAGTGTCGGGCCATCCCGCTTGCGGGATGGCTTAGCGCAGCGGACTCAAAAAGAATTCTGCGCGCCCGCACGCTGGCACAAAAAATCCCTGTGTGGTGGCGGCGTGCCGTCCTCCCATCCCTCCCTTGGGTTGTCCGTTTTCTTTCTGGCACAAAAAAGAAAACAACCGAACATGTAAAACACGCGCCCGCATCCCTCTCTTGGCTTGGCTCTTTTCTTTCTTTTCCGACAGCCGAGGGGAAGGTCGCTAGTGGAGAGAGATCGACAATGGAGAAGGTGTACGTGCGTGCGCCCCGAGTTTATTTTCATAGCGTGTTGGGTTTGGGGGGGACGTGGCATCGCGCTTGGTCCGAGCAGCTCCTGCGCACGCGCGACGCCGCGGGCACGCCCTATGCCAGGCGCCGCGGCGGCTCGGACCACTTCGTGATTACGCCGCGCTGCTACCGCTGGTTGGCCAAGTGCGGTTGTAGCAGTCGTGTGTTGCCCTATCTTGTTATCGCGTTGTCTAGACGGCGAGGGCTGCGCCGTGCGGTGGCGGGCGAGGGGGCCTCGCTCTCGTTGACGTTGTGCGGCTCTGTGCAATTCTACTGCATCCCTGGCCTTTGGAGACGACGGCTTTTTGCATTCTTTGCGAAAAAAGAAAGAAAGAAAACATAAATAAATAAATAAAACGGGCACGCCAAACGAGGGGTGGGAGAAGGACAGGGTCCCCTCGCCTGCGTGTGCCCTCCCGACGACGGCACCGCTCGCTGCAGACGTCCTCCAACCCTCCCACACGCACCACTCACTCGCGTACGCCGGCTCTGCGCCGCTTGCGGTTCGTCACCTCCTCTCACACACACCCGACGCCCGCCCACCAGGCCGTCCAGCCCGCGCCCGGCCTCATGAAGCTCCGTGGCGGCATGTCGCTCGGCCCGCTCAACCCCGGCAACTTTGAGGGCGGCATGAAGGTCGCGGCCGCCATCACCGCGGCGGGCGCCGTCACCTCCAAGTACGCCGACGTCGGCGAGACGCAGCTCACCAAGCTCTTTTCGGGTGATGTGTGGAACACCAACCTGATCATCTCCATCGTGACGGGCGTCACTTCGACGGTCGTCTACTCGGTGGGCGGCTCGGCCTTCGGTGCGCTTCCACCGCTCGCGCTGCGTAGCTCCCGCCTCCCGCCTCCCGCCTCCCGCCTCCCGCCTCCCGCCTCCCGCCTCCCGCCTCCCGCCTCCCGCCTCTCACCGTCTCCGCGCACGCCTCGCCTCCAGACGCCGCCAAGCTGACCGCCGTCCTCTGGGCGGTCGGCCTCCTCTCCAAGCTCAAGAACAACGACTTCGACGTGGGCACGCTCAAGGACAACCCCGTCGAGACGGTCGTGGCCGCAGCCGCCGCCTACCTGGCCTTCGCCTAGAGCCAACTGGGCGCCGAGGGGCGCGCGCCGCGAGGAGAGGCGTCCACAGACCGCCCTCTCCGACAGGACCAAGCCGCGGTGACCCGGTGGCCCCTTCTTATGGCCTCGCTCGCCCGTACTGTGCATGCATGTCCATGTCGCACATGCCCATGTCGTCCCCCGTGTGTCTTTCAGCATGTGTCGTGTAGGTAGTTCTGTACGCTGCGTGCCTGGGGTCGGGCTGTCTCCTGGGTCGTACAGTACCGATATCCGCGGCTGGCGTCCGTGAATGTGAAACCCTAGAGGTCCAACTGCCTCAGCAGCCTGCTTTGGGGCGGAGCGGGCGGTTCGCTGGTCCCACATGGCGACGCCTGCGGAGAACGACGTCACGTTGATGCGAAACTCTCTGCGGCACGGCACGGCCGGCGTGGACGTGATCGCGAGCGACGTTACCGGCACGGCCAACGTGAGCCATCCCGCGGCGGCGGCGGCGGGCGCAGCGGCCGCTCTCGTCGCGGCTGGCACTGCGGCGAGCAATGCTGCGGGCGCTGCGGCGGGCGCTCCGGCGGCCGCGGGCAAGACCCGAAAGCGCAAGGCACCGATGCGAATGCCGCGCTGGTCCGACTCGGAGGAGGAGCTGCTCCTGGCTCTGGTGATGGCGTCGCGAGCGGGCGGCACGGCCGGCGCGGACTACTGGCAGGAGATCTCGACCCGGCTCGGAAGCGGCCGAAGCGCCGCCGCGGTGCACCAGCACTACGAGATCCTCATCGGGACGCGGCGGAGCGGAAAGGCGCGGGTCCCCAAGACGAGCGGGTTCGTGGCCGACCCGAGGGTGGCGGCGGCGAGGCTAGCTGCAGCGGGCGTCTCGGCCGTCTACCAGCCCCTCCCTCCGCACGTGCCGGGCGCGGAGCTCATCAACGAGCGGAACCGGGTGCGGTATGGCCCGGTGGCCGGCGCGGTGCCTGTGGCGGGCACGCTGCCCGTGGCGGGCACGGTCGCCCTCGGGTCGTGGGCGTTCCCCTTTGCGCCTGCGCCCGCGCCCGCGCCGATCTCGACCGGCCCGCCCCTCGCCGCCCGCGGCCTCGAGACGTTCATCTCGGACGACGCCAACGGCGCGTGCGGCGGCAGCGGCGGCGGCGGCGCGAATGGCGGCGGCACGGATGGCGGCGGCGCCGTGGCGGCAGGAGCGGAGGCGGCGGTCGGCGACGGCGGCGAGGCGGCGGCGGTGGGTAGGGAGGTCGACGCGGGCGGCGAGGCGGGCGCGCCTCTCATCGTCGCGTGCCCGCAGTGCCACCACCAGCTCCGCGTCCGTGCGGCCGACACGGGCGGCGGCACCGTCTACCAGTGCCCGCGCTGCGCCGGTCGCTTCCGACTCGGCGTCCAAGCGCCAGCAGCGCCAGCAGCGCCAGCAGCGCCAGCAGCGCCAGCAGCGCAAGCGGCGCAAGCAGCGCCAGCTGCGCCAGCGGCGGCGGCGGCGGCGGCGGCGGCGGCGGCGGCGGCGGCAGCGGCGGCTGTCGCCCCGGCGCAGCCTCCCATCCCGCCGACCGCCGCGGTGCATGCGTCGCCGCCGCCGCCGCACTTGCCGCCGCTCCCGTCGCACCTCCCGCCTCCGCCGCCGCTGGTCCCGCTGTACGATTTGGCGCAGGTGCAGCCGCCGCCGCCGCCGCTCCTGGGCTTGGCAAGCTGCTCCGCCGATTAGGCACAAGCGACGGCGAGTCGGAGTCCAGTCCGCAGTCGGCGGCCGGCGAGGTGCGCTACGACGTACGAGGTAAGGTAAGGTAAGGTAAACTTCTCCACACACACGAGGTGGTGGGGCAAGGGGGGGCAACCCTCGCGTCTCCACGTCTGACGACAGGAGCCCCACGGCATTCAAAGTGCAAGGCCCCCAGTGCGCGTGGGTGAGCGGTGTGTGTGTGTGTGTGTGTGTGTGTGTGTGTCTGTGTGTGTGTGTGTGTGTGTGTGTGTGTGTGTGTGTGTCACGTCACTGCATCCTCTGCCGGTTCCTCCCGTCGCCTTTTCTTTGTTCGAATGTTTTTCAATCCATCCTTCACGAAGCCCTCCCATGTAGCGACGTACGAGTACGACGTACGAGTCAAGGCAGACCGGGGTTGTGCGCGCAAACCCCTTGCATGACGTGTCACTGTCGGCGGGGGAGATGACGTGTTATTTTGCTGATTTATATTGGCGGAGTCGCGCGCGCTCTCCCTCCACATCGCGCGCTCACTCGCTCCGCCGAGGTCGCGACACACTCGAGACACACGTCCCACAGCTCTGCGCCACGCAGCACGCACCACGCACGCAGGCCGGCTCTACACCCCACGCGCCACTCAACACCAATCACCTACTTAGCTCCCAGATCCTTCCTCACCTCCTCGCGCAGAGCCGCCGCGAAGGCAGCGACGCGCGCGCCCCAGTCTGGTGCACGGCTAGCTCCGCCGCCGACACTGCCGCCGCCGCCGCTGCCGCCGCTGCCGCCGCCGCTGCCGCCGCTGCCGCCGCCGCCGCTGCTGTGGCTCTGAGCCCCGCTGCTGCCACCGCCGCTGCTGCCAACGCGGCTCTGACCGGCTGCCCGCGCTGCCGCCTGCTCCATCGTCGCCTTCATCTTTCCGGGCGCCTCGGCGATGTTCCTGTCGGTGGCTTTCGCCCACGCGCGGAAGCGCGGGCTGGAGACCAGCGTCTCGCGGATGTAGTCCTGGGCGAGGCGCGCGACGACTCGTCCCAGCATCCCTTCTGGCACCGTTCGCCCTCCCCCCTACGGTTGAGAAAAAAGAATTGGCAACAAATTCATGAAGGCGCCCAACAATGCAGCGGACTGGGAGAAAATAAAATCATCTCTTCTAAGTTCAATTCGACTTAAGAAAAAGAATTTCCAACTCGCGATGCATTGGCCGGCCCGGCGGGCGCGGTTCGCTGGCGATTGCGCCGTGCGCACATGGCCTGCCGAGGTTCGCTGCGTGATTCCTCCGGCACGTGGCGTACGCAGACACGCATGGTCCCTTCCGGCTATCAAGCCGCCCTTCGCAACAGCTCGAACCGGGCAATGCTTCCTCGCAAAGCCTACGGCCATGCACACTACCTTGCTCCGTGCAACCGTGTGCACAAGTTCGCGGAGCGCAACGTGTACGTCCAGCAGAGCGGCTGCACGCGCCTCGAGGTCTCGACACTTACACACGGGGCGCACCTGGCGGCCTTTCCTCTGGAGACGTTACCTGCCCGGCCGTAGGTGACCGACGCAGTCGCACGCCTCGGCCGAAGGCCGTTGACCTTTGTCGGAGACTCCCTCTCCAACCAGCTGTGGGCCGCGTCCGCGCTGGCGCACAAACAGGTATTTGGGAGCGGCAGCCAGTGGCCAGATCTGCACCAGTGGTTCTGCGTCCCGGAGACGCACACTGCGCTCCAGACGCTGCTTGAGCGTAGCGGGCTGCTCGCACCCTCCGTGGCTGGCGGTGGAGGAGGAGGTGTCTTGGTGATCAACTTTGGCATGTGGTACAACCGTGCCGAGATTGCATGCCCTTGCGAGCCGGACACCAATGAGGCGCATTGCGTGGACGAGCCGGGCGAGGTGATGGGCCAGGCGACGGGGACGGGCGGGTGAGCAGTAGGGCGATTGGGGAGGGACAAACGCCCAGAATGTGGACTCATTTGACGTCACCTTGCTGCAGGAAGGGTGGGGGGCGGCGAGAGTCGTATCCCGCCTACCGCGCTCCACCGGCCCAGGTGCTGCGCGAGATCTGGGCCAACCGATCGAGGCGCCTAGTACTCGAGTAGCAGCAAACTTCGCTTACACACACACACACACACACATACACACACACACACACACACACACACACACACACACACACACACACACACACACACACACACACACACACACACACACACACACACACACACACACACACACACACACACCGGCGTTGCCTTGTACATTTTGGGGCTCCAAAATAGAGCGCACCATTGCCCCGCACTTACCTCGCTCAGCCTTAAGCGTTGTCTTAGGCTGTGCCGGTCCCCGCCGCACCCGCCAGGTCGCTGGCTGCCCGGCGTCGCAGACGATTGCGCCAGGATCGACCGCGATTTGGCCTGCAAGGATCGGGTGGTACTCACATCAATGATGGGGCACGCAGTGCGTCTGCCGAGTGCGTCTGTAACGTCTCTTCACTCGTGCAACCGTGAACAGGTACGGCGGGGCGACCGATCGGCGGCGCCCATCGGGCCTCACGCAGTGCGACTACGCCAGCGACCTAGCGCGCATCGCGGCCTTCGTCGAGGCAACCCGCTCGGCCACACCGTGCTTGTGAGCCAATCTCTGGCGACCTCAGCCCAAGCTTCGTTTTTCAGGAGAACCGCGCGTCGCTCCCGCAGCACATCTTTGCAACCGACACGCTGCCACAGCACCCGCGAACGGACGCTCGGGCGCGTGTTCGTGAGCTGACACGGCTTAGCGTGCGTGAGGCTGGCCACTGGCGCAACGCAATCGCGCGTCGCGTGTGGGTGCGCTCTCCGCCAAACCCTCGACATTGGACCGAATGCTTCGGGGTGATGATCTTTTCACGTCCTTGATGAACCAGGCGCGCCACGCCCCGTCCGTGCCGTATCTGACCTTGGAAGACGTCGCAGCAGACCGAGGGCGCGACGCTCACCTCGATCTCGCACATTACTGCATCGATGCGCCCCCATTCGAGATGACGGCGGTGGCGGCGGCGATGGTGGTGGCGGGGAAGTTGGTGGGGAAGGCGGCGGCGACGGTGGTGGCGGAAAGCGCTCGATGACGATGTCGCGAACCTCAGCAAACGCTTTGCTGTAAGCGTAGTCGCTAATCCAGACGTCGTGCTGCTCCTCAAACAATGGTGGATTCCGATTGTGTTCTCCATCATAGAGATTAACCGAGCCTTTGGATGCTCCATCGAGGGTGACAGTCATGGATGAGATTGTTATCTCAACGCGAATCGTGTGCTCCATTGAGACCTCGCCCGTTGGCCCCCCAGCTGGTTGGGCAGACGTGCAGTGGTGGTAGTTGTATTCCGATGGTATGTTTGAAGGGCACGGCCACGGATCGTTGTCGGCGTCAGGACGGCAGCAAGCGAAGCCTGCGCCACAAAAGTCGCATGCGCCAGCCTCGCCGTGGCATTGATGCCAGCACGACGGTGGCGCGGAATACGCCACCACATCTTCCTTGTCTCCATCCTCCACATCCCCCGCCGCCAGCGCCTCGACCCGTTCAGCACCAACTCCTGGAAGTGACAGCGGCGGCGACGGCGACGGCGGCGACGGCGGCGCCGGCGAGGCGAGATACGCGCCCGCCGCCTCTTTGCCACCTGATGCCCCTTGACCTGCGCGCAATGGGATCCGAGTCCGCGCAATGGCATCGAGTCCTCCTGGTGGGGGCGGCGGTGACGGTGGCGTGTTCAGGAGTCAATTGCGAAAAAGGTGAGCTCGATCCGAACGCGCGCATGCGGCGGGTCACCGCTTTCGCGCACGCCGCTGAGGTCGAACGTTTTCTCGATGTAGGCCCCTCCTCCAAAGACCCCGTGTCCGCCGAGCATCGAACCATGCACGCCGCAATGTGTGACATCAAGCCGCCTGTTGCTTGCCCAGCCTGTTGCTCCAGGAAATGTATCAACGGAAGCAACGGTCCAACCGGGAGCCACGGGTGGCTGTGGCGAGGCCGGAGGCAGGGGTGGGGGCGAGTAGAATGGCAGCGGGAACTCGACGCGCCGCTGATCATGCGATAGCTCGTACTCGTTGAGGTGGTCGACATACATGACGGGGCTGTGACTCGAGCCGCCGTCAAAATTGCGCACACCAACGAGGGGCAGGCGGTACCCGAATTGGTGATGGCTGTTGGTCTGCCCGTTGTCGCGACCAATGCGTAGGATGGTTCGCTCGGCATGGTAGTCGTAAGGGTTTGCATGCAGGCGGAATGTGAATTCGAGCGTGAAGGCCGACAGACCATGGACTGTGGCCACCTTTTGTCCTCGCGACACGTGCATCCACGTTCCTGTCAGGAAGCGGTCGGTGTGCGGCGCAAAAGGAGGGAGAGGAGGGGGTGTTGGCGGCGGGGGCGGCGGGGGTGTTGGCGGGGGTGGCGCCGGCGGATCCGGTGGATTGGCGGGCGGTGGTGGCGACGCTGGCGGCGCGCTTGCGAAGAACAGCCGCACGTCTTGAAGCCCCCACGCTTCGTTGTCGCTCGGCTCGTCGAGGGTCGTCGACAGGTGGACGTGCAGGCTCGGCGTCCGCGCCCACACCGCGCCCGAGCACCCCTGCTTCGCCCATGTCGTGTGGTCTGTTCCAATGAGCGGGTCGCAGTTGCCCGCGTTTGAGTTGTAGCGGCTGCAGGTGTGGCCCACCTTGAGCGAAGCAAACATGCACTCGTCCTCGGCGAGGCACTGGGCCTTGCACAGCTCCTCGGTGGCGATGGAAGCGTCCCAGCCCGCATAGTATCCGGTTGGGCAGTGACCCGGGCCCATCTCGTGCATGCACTGCGGCGCCATAGACACACGCATGGACCGACTGGAAGTCGGTGCACCGCTGTGGAGGAGCGGCGTCTCCGATCGGGCCGGGCTGCGCTTACACGTTACGGATCGATCGGGAAAGCGTCCCTGAGATCGCATTGATGTCGTTCTCCTATCCCGTGGATCGCGTCACACAATCACCAACCCTCAATAGGAATTCGAAGGCGAACCACAGTCCCGGGGGGCGGGGGGGGGGAGGGGTGTGTGAGTGAGTATTCTTGATACGAAACCACGACGACACACACCAGTCGACTCGCATCGGTTGCCTCCACACACACACACGCAACTGGGAGGGGCAATCAACCTCGAGACCTCGAGACCGGCCGCTCACTCCTCCGAGGCCACGGAAGCGGCTCAATCGGGCGCAGGACCCTCGGTGTGGGTGGCACGGGCGGGACGCCGCGTCAATCGTTTCGAGGATATGGGCGTGCCGCTGCTCTACCGCTGGCTCAGCGAGCGCTACCCGCTCATCAACCGGCCGGCCTCGTCGCCGCCCTTTGCCGAGGTGGACAACCTGTACATCGACGCGAACGGCATCCTCCACAACGCGACCCACGGGGCCAACAAGCCTCCGGCGCGCAACGGCGCTGCCGCGCCGACCGAGGCGGACATGATGCTCGCCATCTGCTCGTACCTCGACACGCTCGTCCAGCTCGTGCGGCCGCAGCGGCTGCTGTACGTCGCCATCGACGGCGTCGCGCCGCGCGCCAAGATGAATCAGCAGCGGCAGCGCCGCTTCCGCGTCGAGCGCGAGCGCGAGCAGGCCAAGGAGGCCGAGGAGGCCGAGGCGGAGGCCAAGCGACAGAGGCTCGCCGAATCCGCGGCCAGCGGCGGCGCGGCGGCGGGCGGCGCCGCGCCCGCGCGAGGGCGCACCGCACCGGCGGCACCGGCGGACGAGCCGGACGAGGCGGCTGCTGCCGTGGCGGGCGGCGCGGGCGAGGCGGCGGCGGATGCAGGAGCAACGGAGGCGGCAGCAGAGGCGGCAGCAGAGGCGGCGGCGGCGGCGGCGGCGGAGTCGGAGGCGGCGGAGGCGGAGGCGGCGGCGGCGGAGCCCTTTGACTCGAACTGCATCACCCCCGGGACCGCCTTCATGGCGCGGGTGACGGAGGTGCTGAGCTACTTCATCCGGCACAAGCTTCAGACCGACGAGCTCTGGCGCCGGCTGCGCGTCGTCCTCTCCTCGGCCGAGGCGCCGGGCGAGGGCGAGCACAAGATCGCAGAGCACATCCGCTCGGCGCGCGAGCTGCCGCGCCGCCACTGCGTCTACGGCCTCGACGCCGACCTGATCATGCTCGGCCTGGCGACGCACGCGCCGGCGCTCTGCATCCTGCGCGAGAAGGTTGTGTTTCGGCGCGCGTCGGCCGACGACCAGCGCAAGCAGTCGCTGGCGGCGACGGGCGAGTTCGTGTTGCTGCACGTCGGCCTGCTGCGGCGGTACATCGACCTCGAGTTCCGCAGCTCGGTGCTCCCCTTTGGCTACTCGCTCGAGCGCGTGCTCGACGACCTGGTCGCGCTCTCGTTCCTCGTGGGAAACGACTTCCTCCCGCACCCGCCCGGGCTGCAGATCGAGAACGACGGGCTCTCCCGCCTCTTTGCCGCCTACCGCAAGCTGCTGCCCGCCCTCGGCGGCTACCTCGTCGAGGGGCGGGCCCCCGTCGGGCTGCGGCTCGGCCGGCTGCTCGCCGAGGTTGCGACCAGCGAGCTGCAGTACCTCGTCGACCACCCCGAGGCGGCGGGCGCGCCACCCGACGGCGCAAAGGAGGACGAGGAGGGCGAGCCGGAGGCGGCGGCGGCGGCGGCGGAGCAGGACGACCGCGAGGCGCGCGAGGAGGCAAAGGCGCACGCCGAGGAGGAGGAGGCGAGGCTCGAGGCGCTCGCGGACGCTCCGGCGCCGGAAAGCGACGGGCGGGGCGGCGCGGGCGGCGGAGAGGCGGAAGAGCGCGCCCGTGCGATCCTCGCCCCCCCCGCCGCCATACCGTCACCCCCTTCCAACTCGCTCTCCACAGGCGGAGAGACTGCTCGTGCGGCCTGAGCCGCCCGCCGCGCCGTGGGGGCTCCCCGGAGGCTTCTCCTTCGCTAAGGTTCTCATGGGCGAGCGGCTAGCCAAAGCCGCCGCCGCATCCGCACCCGCGCCCGCCGCTGCACCCGCGCCCGCCGCTGCACCCGCCGCCGCCGCGCCCCCCTCGCCCGCCGCGGCGGACGACGAGGAGGAGGGCGTGCTGGGTGGCGCGAGCCGAGTGCTCAGGGGCATGCTGGGGCTGGCGCCGGCGGTGGACGCGCCGGAAGCGGCCGCCGCGGCGCTCGAGCTGGCAGGTGGGGGCGGCGCGGAGGCGGAGGGCGCAGCATCGCGCGCGGCGCGGCTGGCGGCGGCGGCGGCGGCGATCGCGGCGCTGCGCGAGGCGCCGCCGCTGACGGGCGCGGCGCTCGAGGGCTTGAGCGAGGCGGAGCGAGACGTCGAGCTCGGCGAGCGCATCTACGCGGTGCTGCAACATCTCGACGACGAGCGCGCGGGCAAGATGACGGGCATGCTACTCGAGATGAACGACTCGGAGCTGCTCGAGCTCCTGTACGCTCCCGACGCGGCGGCGGCCGCCGCCGCCTTTGCCGACCTCGTCGACGAGGCGCGCGAGGTGCTCGCCGCCTACGACGGCTCCGCCGCCCCCCAGCCGCCGCCCTCGCCGC
>NW_005195301.1:1052411-1055547 GCF_000372725.1 Emiliania huxleyi CCMP1516
GGGCGCCCGTTGGCAGTCCATGTGCGGCATCGGGCGGGGGCCTCGGGGCGCGCGGCGCACGCGGGTGGTTCCGCGCGCCGCCGCAGGCGCCTGCCGCGCCGCCGCCCGCCGCCTTCTTTCCTCCTCCCCCGGCCGCGCCGGGCGGTGCGTGGGGGGCGGCCGTGCCTGTCGCGCCGCCGCCCGACGCCGCCTCCGAGGCGCCGCGCCGCCCGGCGGCTGCCGCGAGAAAGGAGCGCACTCGGCTCCCTCTCTGAGCCCCCCTCGCTAGCTCTTGCCTTCAGGCGCTCCGCCGGCTGCTCCGCATCAGCAACGGCGTCGAGGGCGGCGCCGGCTCCGCGCCCGCGCACGGCGCGCCTTCCGACGAGGGCGCGGCCGCCGACGGCGCCGCAAATAGCACCGCCCCGTCCATCTACAGCGGCTTCGCGACGGCCTTCACCACCTCCACGGCGCGGGCGGCCGACGCGGCGGTGGTGGAGGCACACGAGGAGCCTCTGCCGCCGCCGACGCCACTGCCGCCACTGCCGCCGCCGCCCCCGCCCCCGCCCGCGCACACGCTGGCGCCTCTTCCGCCGCCGCCGCCGCCGCCGCAGCCGCCGCTGGCGCCGGCGCCGCCGCAGCCGCCGCTGGCGGCGTCCGTCTCCGCCGCGTCGTTCGCAGAGGCGGCGCTCGCGGGCGGGCGCGAGGGCGAGAGCGAGGCGGAGGGGGTGGAGCGGGTGGCGGGGCTCATGGAGCTGCACTTCCGCGCGCTGCCGCCGCGGCAGGCGGAGGCGCACGCCCGCTACTACGCGACGCGCGTGCCTCTCCAGTCGTCCCCGGCGCCGGGCGCGCCGCCGCCGCCGCCGCTGGACGGCCGCGCGCTGGCGCGCTACGTCGTGCGCTGGTGCACCGAGCTGCTGCGCGGCCTGCGCTGGTCGCTCTCATACTACCTCGACGGGGTGCCCTCGTGGGACTGGTGCTTCCCGTACCGCTGCTGCTGCTCAAGGCCGCCTCCTCTTCACACCTCGCGCTGTGAACAGGTGCCTCCCCTCCGCTGCTCCTGCTCAAGGCCGCCTCCTCTTCACACCTCGCGCTGGCCACAGGTACTTTCCGTACCACCACTCGCCCCTCCTCGTCGACGTCGCCGCCCTCCTCTCGCTCGACCCGGCCGCCGGCTCCGCCGCGTGGGCGCCGTCGGCCCCGCTCCGCCCGTTCGAGCAGCTGCTGTCGGTGCTGCCCGCCTCGGGCGCGCGCCACCTGCCGCCGCCGCACGCGCAGCTGCTGCTCGCCGCCTGCGACCCGGCGGGCGGCCACCCGCTCCGCCCGCACTACCCGCGCGACTACATCATCGAGAAGGACCCAAAGGGCCGCCCGTGGCGCGACCTCGCCCTCCTCCCCTTCCTCGACGTCGCCGCGCTGCTCGACGCCGTCGCCGCGCTGCCGCCGCCGCCGCCCGCCGACGCGGCGCGCAACCGGCACGGCCTCGCGTACGCCTTCGCGTTCGACGGCTCGCAGCGCGGCGAGCTGGCGCCGCCCGCCGTCTTCGCCGGCCGGCTGCCGCCGCTCGCCCCCGCGCGCTCGGTCGCGCTGCGCATGAGCGGCGCCCCCCCGCGCGGCCAGGCGCGGACTTGGGGCGCTCGGCAGCCGTCTGGCTCACGAGGGGCGCGGCTGTTCAGCTGCGTGTTGCCTCTCGCAGGCGCGGCCGTCCGACGACGCGGCGGTCGTCGCTGCGACGCCGCCGCGCGGCTGGCCCGAGCTGGCGATGCGGCTGCCCTTCACCATGTCCCTCCGCGCCGAGGGCTGTGAATCGTAGCTGTGAATCGTGGAGCTGTGAATCGTGGAGCTGTGAGTAGGTCCCTCCGCGCCGAGGGCTGTGAATCGTAGCTGTGAATCGTGGAGCTGTGAACCGTGGAGCTGTGAGTAGGTCCCTCCGCGCCGAGGGCGTCCTCCTCGAGTGCATCGCCTCCAAGGCGCGGCGCACCGGATGCCCGAGCGCACCGCCACACCCCTGCCCTCCACCCGCACCTGAAGAGCCCACGGCGTCGACGGCACTCTGTCGCGTGCTCCCGAACGCACACCTGCCCAGCTCGGCCACTGCCCAGCTCGGCCACTGCCCAGCTCGGCCACTGCCCAGCTCGGCGCCTCTGAGCGCGGCGTCCTCCGCACTGCGAGGCGCGGGGCGCGTCGTGGATCATCGAGCTGCCGGGCGCCACACCAGCTCGGCGGCCGAGGAGTCGCGCGTCTGCCACCGACTCGCAGCCACACACCGAGCCTGAGTAGGCGCCCACCAGCTCGGCGCCGCGATCGAGAGCGCCGCCAGCTCGGACGCGGCCTCGCTCGCCCGGCGGCTGCTGCTCGGCAGTGGCAGGGGGCGCGTGTACGTCGACTGGCCGTACGCCGACGTGGCGGTCGCAACCTCTCTCGCGACCGCGGCCGGGCGGTGGTGGGCGGACCGGCGCGGGCAGCTGCAGGAGTGCGACATCCACCCGGGCGAGTGGCGGCAGCTGCAGGACGAGCTGCGCCTCAACACGCTCCACCACCGCGCGCTCGACACGGGGCGCGTGGCGCTCGTCATCTACGCGCGCCCGCGCCCGCTCGGCCAGCTGCCGCGCTCGACCTCGGCTCCTCGCGCGTACTCTCGGGCGCACTCCCCCCCCCGCAGGTGCGCCCGCTCGCCGGCTACTCGATCGGCCGCGACGGCGGCCTGCGGGAGCGTGCGGGCTCCCGCCCGCCGGAGCGAAGGGTGAGTTGCGGGTCGACGCGCGATAGGCAGCCTGCAGCAGCGGTGGGCGGACACGCCGCTGCCCGTGCCGGCGCAGCTCGTGCTCCCGGAGTGGCACCTCGAGGCGCTGCCCCCGCGCTCGGGCGGCCTTAGCGGGCTGGCCCGGCTGCCTAGACGCGGAAGCCGCACTCTCGTCCTCCAGCCGGCGCTCGAGAGGACACGCCCTCCGCCGTATTCGACCGCGTTCCGCGGCCCTCACTGCACTCGACCCGCCTCGTACTCACGCGGTGCTCCGAGTACTCTGCACCACACCGTGTTCCACGCCCGGAGGCTGGCGCATTCGCCTTGCAGGCCCGGCTCCAGCCCTCGCGCCGCGTCGCCGTCACCGGCGGCCCCCACTTTGGCGCCGTCGGCACGGTCCTGTCTTCGCCCGTGACG
>NW_005195301.1:1055797-1079458 GCF_000372725.1 Emiliania huxleyi CCMP1516
GGGAGATTCGGGGTCTTGAGCCATCCCGAGTTCCGCGGGGGGGGCAAGCGGGCTGGTGGGCCCCTTCCGGCTGGTGTCCAGGGTGGCACCCCGTTCCCCCCGGACGGGTCCGGAACGAAGGTGAGGGGATTTACTCTCGGGCCTAGGGGGGAGCGCCACGCTGGCGCGAGTAACCAAGGCCGAGTTTCCCGTCCGTTCTTCGGGAAGGGTGGTCTGCAAAGCCGCGGGGCAGAACGGTTACTCCCTCGCCGACGCCTTCCCCGCGCCCGGAGGCGAGGGCGGGCTGGGGCCCAACGGCGGGCATCCTGCTCCCCCCAAAGGGCGGCGCAGCGGCCGGGGGCGAGGGGGGGGAGGACCCGGCGGGCCCGGCGGCGCGGCTGCGCGCGCTCAAGGCGTGGCTCGAGGGCACCGGCTCGCGCGACGCCCCGCTGGTGCCCGCGGACATGCTGCGGCTCTCGCCAACCTCCGTGCAGAGGGCAGAGGCCGAGCTGCGGGCGATGGCGGCGGCGGCGGCGGCCCCCGCGCAGGCGGCGGCGGCGCCCCTCGTCGTCGAGCTGCCCGCGACGCAGCTGCTCTGCCCGACCGAGCCGCGCGTCTCCGTCGCCGGCGTGACCGCGGCCCACGCACCGGGCGAGGCGGTCCTGTACGTGCGCGGCTCCGGGCCGGTGCCGTTTGGGGAGCGAGGCATCGTGCTGGCGACGCAGGGCGCGCGCTGCGAGGTCATCTTCGAGCACGAGGGCTTCTGCTCGTTTGGCCACTTCTCGCGCCTCGAGACGTCGCGCGCCGCTGTCGTCCCCGCGGCCGCGCTGCTAAACCTCTCGCGCCCCCCTCGGTCCAAGGCGGCCGACGCGCCGCCCGACGCGGCGGCAGCCCTCTTCGGAGGCGGCAGCGACTCCTTCGCCGCCTTCGCAAAGGGCACGAACCCGTATGCCGTGCTCAGCCAGGCGCCGGCGGAGTGAGCCGCGCGCGGAGCCCCCTCAATGAACTCGAGAGTCGCGGTGGCGCTCGTGCGCGGCGGCTCACAGACGAAGGGGACTGTGAACAAGGCAGTAGCTAGAGGGAGAGCGCGCAGCGGGCGCTGCTGCTGAAGGGGCGCTCTCTGCTCTCTCTCGAGAGTGTAACACGTTTGTGAATCACAAACGTGAAGTCGCATGGATTTGCCGCTTCAATCAACGAAGTCGGTGGTCAGGGAGCCATCTCATACATTTCAGGTCTCAGTAAGCCGTATACTCAGACTCACGTCCGCAGCCGAGGTCTCGCAGCTTCTGCGTTCTGGGTCGTGGGTGCCGCCACCTGCGCCCCTCACTAAACAAAAGACATGCGACATAAAAAGAGATAGCAGCGCGGCCTGCTACCCTCCCCCGCGCTCCTTTGATGGCACGGGCGACGGAACCGACGACCCTGCAGTGCCTGTCGCGCACAAGCAGCAGAGGGAATAAGAGAGAACCCGGTGGAGTTGGTGCCGTGGCTTGCACCTGCGAGAGCTGAGAGGAGCGCAATAGCGCAGACGATCGCGAAGCAGCGTGTGCTCTTTCGCGGCCTGCGGTCGAGCTTGCGGCAAAAGGGGCAGGTCGTCGAGTACTCGAGCCAGGCCTGCGGATGCATGGGCACGCGGTTTGCCGAGGCCGACCGCAATGGCTCTCTCCGGTGTGGCTGAATGCACCTCGTGACAGCGAGCGTGAGTCCGATTACCGCAGTAGCGGCACTGCCACGTAGCTCCTGTCATTGCACCTGAAAGAAGCGAGGAGCAGCTCAGTCAGAGCCCAGGAGGTTGGGCTGGCACTCTCTTTCTTGAACCGCACCGAGGCAGATGGCGCACTCAGCTGGCGGGCTCCGAGCCATGGCGCGAGCTCGTGCTGCCTCATCGCAAGCCGCATCGATCGCATCGCACTCGCGCTGGATCTCCTCGGGGCCCAGCCGCTTGAGGTCTCGCCTCCTCGCGAGCCGCCGCTGCTGATTGAAGAAGGGCATCGCGGGACGGACGTTTGCGCATCGGCCGCCCAATGTGATACTGCCGTAAAAGACAAAAAAAGGAATCGTCGGCTGAGCACTTGAGCACTTGATAGGGTCGATTCCGCATGGTACGGGACCCCTCGACCGTCTCGCCCTCCCTCACTGTGAGTGTGAGTGAGTGAGTATTCTTGATACGAAACCACGACGCCGAGGCGGAGGCGGTGGCGGCGGTCCTCTCTTCCGGCGCCGCGACAGCCTAAAGTCGCTCGACCTCGGCGCAAACGCAATCTCCGACAAGGGCGCCGGCCACTCTCTCGCCTAGCTAGCCGCTAGCCCTCCCTAGCCCTATAACCGCCATCGCCCTAACCGCCCTGCCCTAGCCCTACCCGCCCTGGCCCTGACCGCCCCTGACCGCCCTAAGACCCCGGAGCGCCCAGCGCCGTGACAGCGGACCTCCTGTGGCCGAGACAGAGTGTGTGGCCCCGCCCTCTCCGGCAGGCGCCCACGCACTCACCGCCTCCATCGAGGGCGCGCCGGCGCTGAGCTTCCTCAACCTGCTCTGGAATTTTCAGAAAAAGAAATTTTCCGCGAAAATCACGATGTCAACCCTCCCCAAATGGGTGATCTGGTGCTTGTAGGGCTTGAGAGTGGCCTGCCATGTCACAGGAAGGACTGTGGTTGCAGGAGAGTACCACCAACCATCACTTTAGTTGGTATGGTACCCCACCTTCACCCATCGGGTGATTTCTTTTTTAGTTTCCCATAAGTAGGGTAGGTAGGTAGGTAGGTAGGGGCAGGGCAGGGCCGGAGGCTCGAAAAAAGAATACACGCCGATAGGTAAAAAGACGGGCCGACGCGGACGGCGCGGACTGGCACTTCCTCGGGCGCGGCAGCAGCGAGCGCGAGCGCGAGCGAGCGGCATCTACATGGACGCGCCGCTGCTCGGGCAGTGCGTCGTGCTCGGCGGGCTCTCCTCCCGCCCCGAGCTGAACGGGCAGCGGGGCGTGGCGGGGAGCTTCGAGGGCGGGCGGTACGCGGTGGCGCTCGACGGCGGCGGCGCGAGCGTGCGTGTGCGGCCGGGTAATCTGTCGCCGGCGGCGGCGGAGCCGGTGTCAGGCAGTGTCGCGCGCTCCGACGTCGTGGCAGCAGTTGAGCAAGGCGAGGAGGAGGCAGTGCTGGCGTGGATCGAGAGCGGCGGGCGGGTCGACACGACGTACGAGAGAGGCGGCGTGAGCGGCCTCACGCTGCTGATGGGCGCCGCAATCGGAGGCCACGAGCGGGTGGTCGACTTTCTGCTGCAGCACGGCGCGGAGATCAACAAGCAGGACAGCGACGGCATCACCGCGCTGATGCACGCCGCCAGCCGAGGCCACGAGCGGGTGGTCGAGCTGCTGATACGGCGCGGGGCGGAGGTCAACCTGCAGAGCAGCGACGGCTTCACCGTGCTGATGTACGCCGCTTTCTTCAACCACCCCGCCGTTGTGCGGCGCTTGCTGCGGGCGGGCGCAGACGCGGCGGCGCGCGGTGCGAGCGGCAAGACGGCGCTGCAGGTTGCCAAGGAGGAGGGCCACACCGAGTGCGTCAAGGTCTTGTCGGAGGCGGCGTTGGCTGCGGAGGGCCGAGCAGGGGCGGACGGTGCTTCGTCGGGCGTGGCAGCGGCAGCTGAGGACGCGCCGCTGCTCGGCCAGCGAGTCGTGCTTGGCGGGCTCTCTTCCCGCCCCGAGCTGAACGGGCGGCGGGGCGTGGCTCAGAGCTTCGAGGGCGGGCGGTACGCTGTGGCGCTCGAGGGCGGCGAGAGCGTGCGGGTGCGGCCGGGTAATCTGTCGCCAGTGGCGGCGGAGCGGGCGTCGAGCGGTGGCGTGCCAGTCTCCGATGCGGTCATCGCGGCAGCTAACCGAGGCGACGAGGCGACGATACTGGAGTGGCTTGAGGGCGGCGGGCGGGTCAACGCGACGTACGAGATCGGCAAGTTGAGCGGCCTCACGCTGCTGATGGCTGCCGCCGGCAAAGGCCACGAGCGGGTGGTCGAGCTGCTGATACGGCACAGCGCGGAGATCAACCTGCAGAACAGCAACGGCCACACCGCGCTGATGCTCGCCGCCAGCCAAGGCCACGAGCGGGTGGTCGATTTGCTGCTGCGGCACGGGGCGGAGCTCGACCTGCAGCACATCAAAGGCTTCACCGCGCTGATGATCGCCGCCCTCGTCAACCACCCCGCCGTTGTGCGGCGCTTGCTGCGGGCGGGCGCAGACGCGGCGCGCACTGTTGACGGCAAGACGGCGCTGCAGCTGGCCAAGGAAAAGGGCCACACCGAGTGCGTCAAGGTTTTGTCGGAGGCGGCGGCGGCTGCAGACGGCCGGGCAGGGGCGGGCGGCGCTTCGTCGGGCGCGGCAGCGGCAGCGGTGGACGCGCCGCTGCTCGGCCAGCGAGTCGTACTCGGCGGGCTCTCTTCCCGCCCCGAGCTGAACGGGCGGCGGGGCGTGGCTCAGAGCTTCGAGGGCGGGCGGTACGCGGTGGCGCTCGAGGGCAGCGGCGAGAGCGTGCGGGTGCGGCCCGGTAATCTGTCGCCGGCGGCGGCGGAGCGGGCGTCGAGCGGTGGTGTGGCAGCCCCCGAATCGGTCATCGCAGCAACGGAGCGTGGCGAGGAGGAGGCGGTGCTGGCGTGGCTTGAGGGCGGCGGGCGGGTCGACACGACGTACGAGAGAGGCGGCGTGAGCGGCCTCACGCTGCTGATGGCTGCCGCCGGCAAAGGCCACGAGCGGGTGGTCGAGCTGCTGATACGGCACAGCGCGGAGATCAACCTGCAGAACAGCAACGGCCACACCGCGCTGATGCTCGCCGCTGGCAACGGCCGCCCCGCCGTCGTGCGGCGCTTGCTGCGGGCGGGCGCAGACACGGCTGCGCGCACCACGAGCGGCATGACGGCGCTGCAGTGTGCCAGTCTGCCGCCCTTATCCTTGGCACACGCCGAGTGCGTCGAGGCCTTCAGGCAGCACGTCCAGGATATGCTGGCGGGACAGACCACGGCGGCGGCAGCCGGCGGCGCAGACGCAGGCGGCGCTTCCTCCGGCGGCGCTCCCTCGGCTGGATCGAGCGTCGCGAAGACGATATCTCCAGCAGTGGCGGCGGAGCAGGCGTCGAGCGGTGTCTCGGCAGCCCCCGATGCGGTCGTGGCAGCGTCGGAGCGAGGCGAGGAGGAGGCGGTGCTGGCGTGGCTCGAGGGCGGCGGGCGGGTCGACGCGACGTACGAGCAAGGCGGCGTGAGCGGCATCAAAGGCGGCGTGAGCGGCCTCACGCTGCTGATGGGCGCCGCCTTCCACGGCCACGAGCGGTTGGTCGAGCTGTTGCTGCAGCACGGCGCGGAGATCAACAAGCAGGACAGCGACGGCATCACCGCGCTGGTGGGCGCCGCCAACGGCGGCCACGAGCGGGTGGTCGAGCTGCTGATACGGCGCGGGGCGGAGGTCAACCTGCAGGGTAGCGACGGCAGCACCGCGCTGATGAACGCCGCCTTGAAAGGCCACGAGCGGCTGGTCGAGCTGCTGATTCGGCACGGCGCTAGAATCAACTTGCAGAGCAGCGACGGCTTCACCGCGCTGATGGCCGCCACCTACTCGAACCACCCCGCCGTCGTGCGGCGCTTGCTGTGGGCTGGCGCAGACGCGGCGCCTACCTCTGACGGCAAGACGGCGCTTCAGTGGGCCAAGAAGCAGGGCCACACCGAGTGCGTGCGCGCCCTCGAGGAGCACTCGTCGGCCGCAGCAGAGGCGGAGGGGGAGACGGCAGCGGCCGAACAGGCCGCGGCGGCCGCACGCGAGGCGGCAGCGGCTGCAGAGGCGGCAGAGGCGCGCGATGCTGCCGAGTCCGCGCTGCGCGAGGCGGTTGAGGCGTGCGGCCGAGGCGACGCCGATCTCGAGGCGCTCAGGGCGGCGATCAACGCAAACACCGAGGCCGCCGACGGCTCGGAGGCGCTGCGGGCGGCGCGGCGGCTGCGCGACGAGCTGGCGGAGCGAAAGACCCGCGAGGCCAGGGCGCTGAAGCGGCAGCGGCAGAAGGAGGAGAAGGCGGCGGCGAGGCAGGCGGAGGCGGCGGCGCGGGCGGCGGAGGAGGCGGAGGCGGCGGCGCGGGCAAGGGAGGAGGAAGAGGCGAGGGCAAGGGAGAAGGCGGCAAGGGAGAGGGAGAAGGCGAGGATGAGGGCGGCAGCGGAGGCGGCGGAGGTGGCGGCGGAGGCGGAGGCGGCGGCAGCGGTGGCGGCGGAGGCGGCGGCGGAGGCGGCAGCGGAGGCGGCGGCGGAGGCGGCGGCTATAGAGGCGGCAGTGGCGGCAGTGGCGGTGGCAGAGGCTCAAGAGGCGGCGGTAGCGGAGGCGGCGGCCGCGGCAGCGGCGGCAGAGGCGGCAGAGGCGGCGGCGAGTGTCGCCGCTCTCGCCGCCGCCGCCGCACCGCCCTCCGCCGTCCCTCTCGACGAGCTCACCGCGGCGACCGAGGGCTTTGACGAGGCGCGCAAGGTGGGCGAGGGCGGCTTTGGGCGTGTCTACCGCTGCGACACGTTGCCGTCGCTGCCGCGCGTCGCGAGCGGGTTCGCCGTCAAGACGGCGCTGGTCGGTGTCGGCGCCCAAGGCCTCGCCGAGCTGCAGAGCGAGGTGCGCACGCTCAGCGCGGCGTGCCACCGGTCCCTGCTTCCCCTGCTCGGCGTCTGTTTGGCACCGGCGAGAGCGTGCCTCGTCTACCCCCTCTGCCGCGGCGGCAGCCTCGAGGACCGCCTCTACCGCACGCCAGCCGCGCTGCAGCGGCTCCGCATGCTCGGTTTCGAGACGCCGCCTCCGCCGCTCTCCTCCGCCGCACGGCTCCGCGTGCTGCGCGACGCCGCGAGAGCGCTGCATTACTTGCACACGCGCTCTCCGATGATCCTGCACCGCGACGTCTCGGCGGGCAACATCCTGCTCGACGAGCGCGGCAACGGCTACCTCGCCGACGTGGGCCTCGCGCGCGCGGCAGAGGCGACGGCCGGCGGCAGCCAGCAGGTCTCGCACTTGTCGACGCAGCGCCTCTTCGGCAAGCTTGGGTACATGGACCCGATCATTTCGCAGAGCGGGCAGGCTTCGCAGCTGACCGACGGCTTTGCGCTCGGCATCACGCTGCTCGTCGCCCTGACCGGCCGCGGCGCCGTCGGCCTCCTCGACGAGTGCTACGCTGCCCTGGAGGAGCCCGACACCGCGGAGGGCATCGCGGCGGCTGACGCTGGCTGGTCGGCGGCGCAGGCCGAGGAGCTGGTGCGGCTCGTGGTCGGGCTGGCGTACGAGAGGAAACCGAAGCGGATGCCGCTCGCAGAGGCACTGCCGCGGCTGGAGGCGCTAGTCGAAGCGGCGAGGGCGGTGGAGGAGACGGCAGCAGCGGAGGAGCGCCTGTGTGACCTCTGCTGGGACGCGCCGCGCTCGGTCCGCTTCGCGTGCGGCCACGCGCTCTACTGTGAGGATTGCGCGCTGCGCGTGCTGGAGCGCGACACCAAGTGCCCGACCTGCCGCCAGCCTGCGCTGCCCATCGCTGCCGCTGGAGCGCACGTGGCGGTGCAGACTACATTTGTCTGCCAGCAGCAGGCTCCTGTGGATGCTGTGCATCCGCAGCCAGCGAACGCGGCAGCGGCGGTCGGTCGGCGCGAGGGACGCAGCAGACGCGGCGGGAGGGGTGGGCGTGGGTGGCGCGGCAGGTCTGGGCCGAGAGCTTGAAATCGACGAACCACGCGCATGCACACGGTTTAGGTGTACCCGAAAGCTGAATCCTCTAAAATCTCCTCCAATAGTGACTATAGAGAGCGGCCGTACTCACACCCACCGTGCGCCGTGCCCAAATCGCGAGAGTGCTACGCGCTCTAGCGGTGTAGTGAGCAGGCGGGGGGGTGTCGCGCGGGCGTGCCCCCCGCGCGCTGTCGAGGCTGCGCGCCAACGGGTCCGCTGGGGTCTGCTGGGGCGCCGCCCGCTCAGACCGCCGCTACCGCCGCTCGAGCTCCAGCTAGGATTTTTTGTGCGAGGCGTGAATCCTTTAGGATTCTCGCCCGCTCTGCTGAGGGGAGGGGACGGTCGACTGGGCCGGTCGCTCGACCCGATTCTACTCTACTCTCAGTCTTCCATTCATGGACAATAGTGTCTGTGACGGCGGTCACATTCACAGCGAGGTCAGTTCACAGCCGAGCCAACGATCCTGACACGCTCCACTTTCACGGCCCCGCCGCGGCTCGAGCAAGGTCAATGGCGATCGACATCTTGCCAGCTGTGGCTTGCCCGTCTACCGCTACCGCGCCTTCAGATACAGTCGCAGGAGATTGGCGCGTGGGCCACGGTTGTTGGGCGCGTGGGCCGAGGTGGTTGGCGCGTGGGCCAAGGGTGGACGAGGATGGCCAAGGCTGGCCGAGATAGGCCGAGGTTCGCCGAGATTGGCCGAGGTCGGCCGAGGTTGGCCGGGGTTGGCTGAGATTGGCCAAGGTTGGCCGAGATTGGCCGAGATTGGCCGAGGCTGTCCAGAGATCCGCCGAGAGAGTCCCTCACCCGCCTTTTCTGTGTAGGGACTTTGAGTAGATGCTTGACTAGTCTCACACTCAGATTCAGATTCAGAGATATCCACTGGCTGCTACCAGGACCAGCTCTGGGCGCACGCCAGATGGGCAGGTTGATCGATCCACTCGTGGTCAATCTTTCAATTAGCGCGACGCATGATTTCGGCCGATGTCGTCGATGGGGCGACCGTGGTCGATCGACGACGCGGTCGGAGTAATGCTCTTCGACGTCGAAGCAGCAGTCCGTATGGGCAGGATCTTCAACTCGTTCAGTTAAAATTTGGGTCACGACGAAGCAGCAATCAGGTCGGCAGCTGCTATCGTTTAAGTCGACAGTGGCAACGGTGTTTGACACTGTTGATGAGTGCAACTGTGGCGTGCTTGCCACCCAAGCGAGTGTAGGCCCGACTCGCGTCGGGTGCTATTTCCTCATCGTCATCGCTACGGCGGGGGCGGGGGGGTTTTACCGGAGCACCGGACTACTCGCTGGGACAGTTGCGAGATCGGTCGATAATCACGATCGGTCGCTCGGGCGCATGGTCGTGCGACGTCAGCGACCCAACCGCCAGTTGCCCTTATCTTTGACTGTGATTCAAGGAGGTCTATGCGTGGGGTTCAGCTGAGCTTAGGCCGTTCCGGGCGTCGACCTTCCAACATACCACATCAAAGGCCGAGCGTGGGGGAGGCTCAGCAGCCCACCACCAGGGAGGTTTCGTCAGTCTCGGCGTCGCATCTGCCGCGCCGAGATTCGACGGACCGAAGGGGTAGAGGCTAGCGCTCTCTGTCGAGAGACGCGCATTACTCAAGACAATAATTACTACATCATGCACGACCTCGAGCGTGCAACGCCGCACAGTGCTCAGGGTTCGAGCAGGTGCAGGCGAGTGGAGGGGCCCCTGGCAGAGGAGGCGTGAATCCTTTAGGATTCTCGCCCGCTCTGCTGAGGGGAGGGGACGGTCGACTGGGCCGGTCGCTCGACCCGATTCTACTCTACTCTCAGTCTTCCACTCATGGACAATAGTGTCTGTGACGGCGGTCACATTCACAGCGAGGTCAGTTCACAGCCGAGCCAACGATCCTGACACGCTCCACTTTCACGGCCCCGCCGCGGCTCGAGCAAGGTCAATGGCGATCGACATCTTGCCAGCTGTGGCTTGCCCGTCTACCGCTACCGCGCCTTCAGATACAGTCGCCCCTCCCGCCCACGCCGGCGACTGTCTGAGGTGCAGTTGACATCTGGATGACTGCGCATAATGGGGTTGACCCGCCGCGCAGCAACCCGATGTTCACGATTTAGGTTTCCGTCGAGCGACGAGTCTCGTCCGAGACGTCTAGTCTCATCCCGCCTCGTGGCATACCTGTTCTAGTGTGTCATGGGTGTCCCAGTGGTGTTCTCGTGTGTGGGGGAGGCTCAGCAGCCCACCACCAGAGAGGTTTCGTCAGTCTCGGCGTCGCATCTGCCGCGCCGAGATTCGACGGACCGAAGGGGTAGAGGCTAGCGCTCTCTGTCGAGAGACGCGCATTACTCAAGACAATAATTACTACATCATGCACGACCTCGAGCGTGCAACGCCGCACAGTGCTCAGGGTTCGAGCAGGTGCAGGCGAGTGGAGGGGCCCCTGGCAGAGATCCGGGACCTGCTGGCGAGAACCTAGAGCGAGACCCACGCTAAGCCGGAAAGACGCACGATGGTGCCTTCAGGAGCGTTCGGGCTCCCGCGCAGCGAGGACTCGGGCTCGGTCCGCGCCGAGCGCTGGGTCGACGCGAACCGCTCCAAGTCGGACAGGCACCGGCCCGCGCCAGCGGAGCAGACGCTGTCGTACGTGGAGGCGGCGGAGGGCACGACGCTGCGCGGGCTCCGGATCGACGGGAGCGGCGTGGCCGAGGCGGAGGTGACAGCGGGTGCGGCCGGCTTCGAGCTTAGCCCGCTGGGCGCGTCGCTCTGCGTGCCGCTGCAGCTGCGACTCGAGCACGAGGGTGGCGGCGGCGAGGCGGCAGCGGCGGGCGGCGAGGCGGCGGCGCCTGCCGAGGGCGGCGCTTTCCGGCGTATGCTGCTGCTCAAGCTCATGGCCGAGAAGGACCTCGGCCTTCCGCTCCTCTGGCAGTCTGTGGCCGCGCAAACAGGGCCGCTGCCTCCGGCGCTGCCGACGCGCCCGCCGATGACGGAGTGGGCGATCGGACGGTGGCGGTCCACGTGCGGCGCTTGTGAGCAGGTGCTGCTGGCGCGGGCGGACGGGGTGCCGCTGTTGGCGGGCGACTGGGCGGCGCTGTGCGAGTACGTGCGGTACATGGAGCTAGATGCTGCTCACACACACACACACACACACACACACACACACACACACACACACACACACACACACACACACACACACACACACACACCTCTACGCTATGCTGGCCGCCCTCCCAGCCCGACTCTCTCGCACGGTGGGCACGAGCACCGGCATCGCCTGGGCATGTGCACGACACGTCCACGACGTGCCAGGTACGTGGACGAGGAGCTCGGCGGGTCGGAGGAGGAGGCGTGGTGGCCGTCCACCTTTCACGCTTTCCTGCGCTGCCTGCTCGCGCGCCCACACCTGGACGAGCACCTGCACCCGGCCGGAGGCGCGCCGCTCGCCTTCGTGGACGCAGTCCCGGCGCTGGAGCTGCGCTTCCCGCGCGGCGCCGAGGTGAGGCCGCGCCGGCTGCGGGGCCGCGCCGACCTCAACGGCCGATCGGGTGCGGTGGCAAAGTACGACGCGCAGGGCGGGCGCGTTGGGGTGGACTTTCCGCCGCCGGTCGGGCTCGTGTCGATCCGCGCCGCCAACCTTGAGATCGGGAGGCACGAGCGCGCGAGGCGGCGGCTCGAGGCGGAGGAGCGGCGCCGGCGGCAGGAGTACGGCACGAGGAGGTGAGCGCACACTCATAGAAGGAAGGATTTACTAGTTTTTTGTGTAGGTGGGGCAAAAAAAATACATATCCGACTGGGACGAAGATGCATCTATCCCTTCATACGGCTCTAATACTCGTGATCTCCTCTCTTTACAACACTCGCCTTCTTCGACGACGTCGCGCGTCGCGCTCGCCTCTGAGCTCTGTGCTCTGAGAGTGCGGGTGACCGCACCGCGCACACGCCCCTCGCCCGCCCGCCCGCGCGCGTCTCTCGTCGAGACAAGTGAGAGGCCACGCCTCCACCACGCCTGCTCGCCCTGCTTGGGTGACGCCTCGGGGCTGCCGCCGCGGGGCATAGGTTCGACGGCCTCGTCTCCTCCCTCCGCGCCTCACCGGGGAGTGCCGCCTCTGCCGGGCGGGCGCCTTCCCCTCCTTCCTCCTGCCTGTGCCTCCGGGCGGGAGGCCAGATACATAGCCTCCTGGAATATTGTCGACGTGCTCTAGCAGGGCTCGTACGACGCGGCGACCATCGACGACCCTCGCTAAGCCAAGCCGTACCTGCTGGACCTCGACCTCCTCGGGGGCGGGAAGACGGCCAAGCCCATCACGGGATCGCAGCTGCCAAGGCGCTCACCCGCTATTTGATTGCGTTTCGGATTGCCCTTCGCCGCGTCAAGCGAGCCGCGTCAGGCAGGATTGCCTGTTCGTCACGGAACGCTGGGAGCTCCTCCGGCCTGAAGTCCACTGGCGAATCCTCATCCCCGCGGCCGATAGTCTTCTCCAGGGCGTCGCACGCCGCAGCCGTGCGCGTCCCTGGGATCGCCGCGCGCAGCCGTCGATATGCGAGGACGCGCGATCTGCAGCTTGGCTCGTGCAGAGGCACGAGGCTGCCGCCCACGCGGCCGAGAAGCGAGCCGGTTGCCGCCTTGGCTCCTAGGAAGCCAACCAGCCGGCGCAGGTGCTGCTCGCGCTGGCTCGGGCCAAGAAGCTGCTCGTAGTAGACGCGATGGTACGGCACACCCGCGCCACGCAGCAGGGCCTCCCAGCGGCGATCCTCTGCCTCCATCGAGCGGATTCTCGCGAGCGTGCCGTTACTCCACGAGTAGCGTGCGCTCGAGATCTCGTGCGCGAGGCTCGCATTGTTCGTATGCCACAGCACAAAGGAGGGGTGCACGGCCGAGACACAGTCGCACCATTGCTCAGGGTTGGCACCTTTGGCCGACAGCCCGCATTGCACCGCGTGGCCGTTGCAATGAAATTCTCCCCGGCAACCGCGCCAGCACGTGGTTCCGACCAAGCCAAGACCTGGACGCCCATACCAGGCGCTAGCACTAAGCGCAGCGGCTTCTTCCAGTTCAATGACACTGTGTACGAGCTCGACCTGCTGCGCCGCTTCGATGCACAGACCACGTTTTCGCACACTGCAGCCATGACGTTCCAAACTGAATACCCTCCTATAACTTGACGCGGCGCCCGACCCACGCCGTGTCGCGGATGGACTGTGGCGCGCTTCACAGCCGTACCTGCGGTCCCTGGCGTTGCCATGCGATGCCCTACGCTCCAAACCAACTCGTCCTACCGCTCTGACCCGCACCTGCGCCTCCACCATGGTGCCGAGCGGGTGTGGCACAGCGGGGCCACAGGCGGGCGGAGCGGCCGGTAAACCCTGCTTCCAGCACGCTCGAAGAGGCGCGCGCGGCCCCCACACCCACGGATGGACCCTCGCGACTTGTCTCGCGCGTAAGATCGTACCCGCCCGCATGATACTGCTGGCTTACTGCCAGCCAGAAGCGTCACAATGGCGCCGCATTTGCACGTCAGGCAGCCAAGACGCCGCTCGTACCTGGATGTTCAGAGCTGCGTCACTCATGTCTGTCGAGTACGCGACGGCAACACGCGAACGGGCATGCTCCGGGGCAGATGAATCGCGTGCGAGGGTGCATGCCACCACCCGCCACACCTACCTCTTGCGCCCGTTGCCCCCCAAACCCTTTGCAGCAGCAAAGGCGAGATGCAGCGCGCAGCCCGTAATCTCATCCTGGACGCCTTGCTACAGGTGCACTGACGGGCTGCGCGTGAGGCTGCGACAGAGGTCACCCTCACGCTCGACTTTGAGCCGAGCCCACCAGCCCGTCCTGGTGCCGCAGCGATCTTGCTGCGGCCGGAGGCACCGACGCCCTCGCTGCCGCCAAGGTCGCTCGCGCCGAGGAGCTGCGCGCGGCGCGCGCCGCTAAGCGGTCGGAAGAGACGGCAGAGTGGCGCGCATTCCACGAGGCTAAGGCGGAGCAGGAGGCGGAGCGGCTCGCGCGCGAGCGGGCACTGCAGGCCGACCCTCGCCGTGCGAAGGTCTCGGCGCGCACGCGATCTGGCCGGGCCGCGACGAGCAGCGAGCCTGCCCTCGTGGCGCCGCCCGAGGCTATGCCTCTTCCCGCCGAGCCCCCGCACGCTGGCGAATTCGCGGCGGACCCGGAGCGCAAGGATGGTGGCGACTTTGATTCGACCGAGGGGTCCGCCCTCGCAGCCGCCGTCCTCGAGGTGCCGTGCAGCAACCTCAAGGAGAACCAGTACGCCGACATGAAGAAGCGGACCACGGCGGGCGTGCTCGCCACCGTCTCCTCGTGCGGCCTCTTCCTCTGTGTCGACGAGCTCGCAGTCGCCGAGAGCCTGAAGCAGGTGCACCAGTCAATGCATTCGATGCTGTCCACGCCCGGAATCGAGCTGCCCAAGGTGCTCGCCTACGACGACGCGTGCCACCTCCACGCGTTCTGGCATAGGCGCCGTGAAAGCAGCCCGTGGGTGAATTGGCTCCTGGGCCAGGTCGAGCTTGTGGTCGACCGCTTTCACTTCCGCAACCACAACGCGAAGTACTGCCGCAAATTTGTCGATCCCCACAAGTGCGAGGCGCTGAGGTTCGACGACAACACCGAGGCGGCCGAGAGCTCCTTTGCGTGGCTCGCCCGCAGCAAGCACATCTTCCGCACGATGAACGAGTCGCGCTTCCTGTTCACGATCCTGCGTTTGATGCACATGCGCAACCGATACACAGCCAAGCTGCTGTTCCATCCCGCAGAGTAGCCGCTAGGCACGGGCACCATCCTGCACAGTAGCCGCTGGGCGGCGACAGACTCGAGCACCGGAACCGGAGCATGGCGACCTCGCTGCGCTCGGCAGTGAGGAATGTTGGTCCCGCTCGCGGCCGCGACAGGCACTGCGATAGAGCCGTAGCCCCCGAGTCTACCCGGCCATATATGGTGCCTACATATTTGGGTCTGTGCGCAGGGGGGGTGCTCTGTGTGATCGGTGCAGTCCCTCCAAAGGGAACTGCCTCGTGTGTGTTTCGTGCGCGCGTGTGCTTGTGCTTGGATGAGGTTGCCGTTTGGCGTGTGTAAAATGTATGCTCTTGTTGATATAACACGGAAATCTATTAGCGGTGTCGGTGCAATCTCATACCGCACAGGACGCTGAGTTGCGGCTGCTGAATCCAGAAAGCGCGGCTCCTTCATCGCCCGGACAAAGGTTGCTGCGTGCGAGCCAGGGCTCGAGAGAGATATAAACCTCGACTGGTTCTAGCCGTCAGCCAGGTCAAAAATATCACCCCCCTATCATCGTGCGGAAGATGTGCTTGCTGCGGGCGAGCCAGGAAAAGGCGCTCTCAGCCGCCTCGGTGTTGTCGTCGTACCTCAGCGCCTCGCACTTGTGAGGATCGACAAATTTGCGGCAGTAGTTCGCGTTGTGGTTGCGGTAGTGGAAGCGGTCGACCACAAGCTCGACCTGGTCCAGCCAATTCACGCAGTTCTGCCACAAGGTTATGCGAGCGTCTGTCCATTCGCCGCGCGCGTTGGCACGTAGGCGATCGATCGCTTCATCGTTTGCGCAGTCCATCCGTCGCTCGAGCATGTATCGCCACTCGTGTTGAATGAGCCATGCGGACCACTCTTCGCGGCTCAGAAAAGAGTTGTTTCTGCGATTTGGTCAGTCGCGCTGCAGCTCGCGGCGGCGGAAGAGATTGCGACCGAGCTCAGGCTCGCCGCGGCGTCGGAGGACGCCGCCGTCGCCTAGACCCCCCTGCGTCACTACGTGCCTCCCCGTCTTTGTAGCCTGGCGTTTGTGCCCCGTTTGTGCCGCGTCCCGTGCCCCCGAGTTCATTTAATATATTCTGCGATTTGTCCTAGCTAAGGCAGCCAGGTCGACAAAACGTAGCAGCTCGAGGATGCAGATAATGCAGTCGCGGTTCAGGTTGACCCGAACATCTTGCTCTAGCCGGAGAACGTCTTGCTCCAATCGGAAGGCCGCGCGGTTTGCCGTTACGTGCCTCGCTTCCACGGCAACACACATGGGCGCCCGTCGGTCGCCAAATTTGGACGTTGCGCAAAAACAAATCATGCACGAGACTGCACTCCAAGTGCTCCAAGTGCACCGCAGACTTGAATGCAATCTCAGCTTCAACCACAGCGAACTTAGGGTTGCGGTACAGTGCGCGCACATAAAGGGGGGGGGTGGGGGGGTTAGGGGGTGGCTGTCGAGGGCTATGCCCGAGTCTGTTGTTACCAGCGCACATACAACCCTAGCCAACTTATGGCAGCCCGAGCGGCAGCGCCAGTGCGCGCACATAAAGGGGGGTGGGTGGGGGGTTAGGGGGTGGCTGTCGAGGGCTATGCCCGAGTCTGTTGTTACCGGCGCACATACAACCCTAGCCAACTTATGGCAGCCCGAGCGGCAGCGCCAGTGCGCGCACATAAAGGGGGGTGGGTGGGGGGTTAGGGGGTGGCTGTCGAGGGCTATGCCCGAGTCTGTTGTTACCAGCGCACATACAACCCTAGCCAGCTTATGGCAGCCCGAGCGGCAGCGCCAACTTGTGGCAGCCCTAGCGGCAGCGCGAAGTTAGGGTTAGGGGTTAGGGGTTAGGGGTAGGGGTAGGGGTAGGGGTGAGGGGTGAGGGGTTAGGTTTTAGGGTCAGGGGTTAGGGGGTTAGGTAGGGGGTTAGGGGGTTAGGGGTTAGGGGTTAGAGGGGTTAGGGGTTAGGGGTTAGGGGTTAGGGGTAAGGGGTTAGGGGTTAGGGGTTAGGGGTTAGGGGTTAGGGGTTAGGGGTTAGGGGTTAGGGGTTAGGGGTTAGGGGTTAGGGGTTAGGGGTTAGGGGTTAGGGGTTAGGGGTTAGGGGTTAGGGGTTAGCGGGTAGCGGGTAGCGGGTAGGGGTTAGGTGGGCGGATGCGTCAGACGTATGCGTAATACGTGAGGCGTAACCCTTGTTGGCCGCCACTACTCAGTCAAAATCCGTCGTGCGTGAGCGTAATACGTGGGACGTAAGCTCCCCCCGGACACCCATGGCGAGCGATGCGTCAGACGTATATGCGTAATACATGAGGCGTCACCCCCTCTCCGCCGCCGTTCACGGTCGAGAGCGTAGAGCATGTGCGTAATGCGTCGGTCATAGGCTCACCCAGCCCCGATTTACGATCCCACTGCGTAAGACCTGTGCGTAATACACCGTGCGTAGCGGCCCGAGAGAGCCTCTCTGGCAAAGCTTACATAAAACAGATGCGTGGTGCGTGGTGCGTAGCGGCCAGAAGGTCGGTGGTAACGATCGGGACAGAAGACGTGCGCATAATACGCAGCACATTTGAAATCACCGATCGTGCTTTCTGTCTGCACGCGTAAAGCGAGGCGTATGCGTGACGCATCACTGAGCCTCCACCCGGCTTGACACGGCACCAAAATACACGACGTCTCAGCGACGTCCTACGAATCGTGGGCATGGATGTGCATAAGGTGGCCGACAATTGCATTAGTGGCTCTTACATATCCATAGCGGGACTAATAACCTCCCTCCGCGGTTGGGGTGTGTCCCAGCGCGCCGCCTCCAAGCGTTATAACGTTAAGAAAGTGTATACACCTTACGCGAGACAGCCCACGCCCACGCGCCCCACAGCCACACCTCAGCCGCGGCGCCTACGAAAGCATTTGTTTTGTGATGAAAACTTCCTCCAGTAAGGTAAGTTAAGGTAACGTAGATTTCTCCACACACACAAAGTGGTGGGGCAAGGGGGGGCGACCCTCGCACAACACGCACACACATATATAGGCGCTTTGGGGCTCACACCGACTTGGCGGCGGCGTCACTTAGAGCCGTAGGTGAGTGATGGGTCTTGCGCGCGGCGGAGAGAAACACGGTGCGTTCTGATCGCCACAGGAAAGAACACCTAACCAAACGCTACACTCTCAAGCACTCAAGAGAGCTCTCCGCCCCCGCGCCCACTCCGACTTGTGCGACACTCTGAGACCACACTGGACTGACCACGCTCGCGACTCCCACCCGTCTGACACACGCGCCTGCGCGGTCCTGCAGAGAGCGCGCGCGGCAGTACTATGCCCCTACCTCACACCGCCCGCGCCTCGCCCTCCTTTGCCTCCCGCAGAAAGCAGCACTCAAAGTGGCGCGCGGGCGTGAGCGGGCACAACGTGCCGTTCCAGCGCGGGACGTAGCCGCGCCACGAGCCGGCCGGCCGCTCCGGCAGAGGCGGGGGGGCGTCGCACGCCACTCGCGCCCTCGTCCAGCCCCACGAGGCGCACGTCTGCGAGCAGTCCGCCACGACGCGCGGCAGCGGCGCCGCGACGTCCCACGCCGCACGCACCCTTGCCCACAGCGCCTCGTCGACGACCTTGTGCACCACGATCGCCTTGGCCGACATCGGCGGCGAGAAGGCGGCCTCGTTGAACCACGGCCAGAACCACCCCTTCTCCGGCAGGTGCACGACGTACACCTTCCGCCCGCCGACCCCGCCGCCGGCGCCGCCCCCCGCGCCCTGCGCCGCGCCGGCGGGCGGCGCCGAGGGGGAGCCGTCCCCGGTCGACGCGGCGATGCCGCGCGCCAGCGAGCGCCACACGTTGTACGACACGCCGGCGTCCTCGTGGTGCCACATGTGCGTCGCGGGCGGGTGCGCGGCGCACGCCGCCGCAGTCTGGCACGGCGCGCCGTAGTCGTTCCTCGCGCGCGCGACGGCGAGCCACTCCCCGAACCGCTCGTCGCGCGCAGTCAGCAGGGCGAGTGCGCGCGACATGCACGTCAGCGTGCCCGTCCCCTGCGGGAACGGCCCCTCGGCGCGCGCGCAGTGGTTGGCCGGGTCCTCCATCTGGCGGATCGCGTCCAGCGGCCCCCCCCACCCGCCGCCGCACGCCTGGGCCAAGGCACAGCCGAGGCTCGGCCGAGATGTGAGAGAGGCGGCCGAGAGGCGGCCCTCCCGACCCGCCGCCGCACGCCTGAAAGTCGTAGTGCGGCAGCCAGCCTGTTCGCAGCCTTGGTATTGAGAAGGAGATGCCTCCTCTGGCGCTGTGCGCTGGTCTGTGAGAGGACGAGGTGCGAGCCTCGCCAGCGGATGTACGACAGCATCACCAGCGGCTCGTCGCCTAAGAAGGGCGAGGTGAGCCGAGATGAGCCGAGATGCGCCGAGATGAGCCGAGGTGAGCCGAGGCCACCCGCGGCTCGCCGCCTCCGGCCGCCGCCGCCGCCGCCCGCAGCGACGCCGCGAGGTGCGCGTTATGGATCAGCGAGTCGTCGTCTGTCTTGCAGAGGAATCGTGCACATCTTCTCGGCCGCATCTCGGCTGCATCTCAGCTGCATCTCGGTGGTATCTCACATCTCGGCTGTATCTCGTAGCTCGGCTGTCTCGCCTGTCTTGCAAAAGAACTCGGCGGAGGAGCGGCGCGGCGCGGAGAGCCACCAGGCCGCCGACTTCTCGCTCGCCTGCGGAGAAGGTTCCGAGAAGCTTCCTGTGCAAGGGTCCCGGAAGCGCCAACCGCCGGGCTCCTCGCTCGCCTTGCCCACGTTTGGGATCGCCTCCCGCGCGGCGACGAAGCGCAAGTCGCCAAACTGGTCCGCCTATGAGCTCACAGAGTTGTCGCTCCTCGGCCGAGGCATGACTAGCTCCTTCTCGGTCGCCAGGCTCGTCCACCTCCGCAGCGAGCTTCTGCGAGAGCCGGGCCGGAGGCGTCTTGTGGTGCTCGCTGCCAACAACAAACTCGACGCCCACCTGCGGCCCGCGGCCTGGCACGCGCCCGTCGCCGCGCCGACCGCCGGTCTGCGCGTTGAACCGCCGCAGCAGCGCCCGCTGCTTGAAGTTCGGAGGGTTGGAGATGACGCCGAGCAGCACGTAGGGCGCGTCGGCAGATGCGGCGGCCTGCGCCGTGACGTCGCGGTGGCCGCGGCTGGCGCCGAGCCCCTCGAGGCGGCCCTCGATGCTCGCGATGCCCTCTTCGATGCCGTCCTCACTGCCTTCACTGCCGCCGCCGCCGCCAGCGCCAACTGCGCAGCTCGCCTCACCTCCGCCGACCCAGCCGCCGCCGTGCGTGGCGGTGAGGTGACCGCCCAGGTAGCCGAGGCAGAGACACAAGATCGTCTTGAGCACGCGCCGCTCAGAGTCGAGGAGACTCATCCGCCAGAGGCGGCCGAAGCGCACAGGAGGCCAAAAGAATTTGTACGCGCGAGGGGGGCCGGGACGCCAGCAGACACGGCTAGATACGCTAATCATGCAAAAGAATGACCACTAGGGTCGAAAGCACAGCCAGAGCTCGTTATAACCTAGATCGTCAGGGACCCGCACTCCTTGACCGCCAGAGTCGCAATGGTCGTACGTCGGATCGAAGCACGATGCCGCGCAACCTTGCGCCCAGAGTGCTGAATTGCTTGGGCGACTAGCCCACTCAGTCTCTGAGCAGTAGTACCATCCCAGCAAGTCGTTGATCGACGAGCAGCCGCCCGAGCATGGCGACGCCCAAGCATAGTAAGTGCCGTCGACGAGAATGGATGGAACGTCACCACCAAGGTCTTGCGGCAGCGCGACGCTACTGCCGTCTTCGCACATACGGGCATCCAATGGCGGCGACGAGTGCGACGGCGGCGGCGGCGGAGGCGAGGGCGATGGCGGCGGCGGCGGCGGGGGCTGATGCCACCACGGTGGCGGCGGTGATGGCGAGGGCGGCGGTGGCGGCGGTGATGGCGAGGGCGGCGGTGGCGGAGGTGATGGCGAGGGTGGAGGCGGAGGCGACGGTGTCCTGAGCACAACCAGCTCCCCGGCGAGAGCGCCGACTGCAATCGTCATCCCTGTCACCAGCAAGCAGAGCCCGAGGATAATCAGCCGATAGCATCGGCCAAAGAGCTGCTGCTTAATCTGGCCCTGGACGCCTCCTGCCACGTTGCCTGCCTCGACATCGGGCATCGCGTCACCGGCGTTCCCGCCACAACAATCACCGGCCGGCCAACCGACCATGCTTCGGAGGCGGCAGGCGCTGCGCTGCTGGCCCGCCGCGGCGGCGGGCGCGGCGGGGTGTACTCACCCGCAAAGGTAGCCGCATCGTCTGCGGCCGTCTCGCCACTCCGCTCAGAGGCCGCCGCCGCCGCTCTGGCACGAGCCATTGCTCCGGCATTGGACAGGGCCAACGTTGCCACGCGTGCTGCGGTTGGCTCCACTGCCGGCTCTGCGCTGGTCTGATCTGCATACGCGCGATTGAACAACTCTGCAAGGAAATCGGCTGGGGGTGCTGGATCCCCGAGCATCTCTCTCGGAAAGCTGTCGATGAACCACTCCGCGGATTCGTCTGGCATGCCCTGGCGGGCGAGCTCCGCCAGGACTGCGTCGAGAAGGGTGAACTCGGCGGCGCTGCTGCGGGACGACTCGCCCTCGACCAGCGGCGAGGTCGAGCGGATGGACGACCGGCGGTTGTGCATGGCTGTGGTCGCGGGCGGTGGGGGGACGTAAGTTTAGACTTGCGATGAGGGCAAGGAACTGTGATCTGTGATCTGTAAGGGTCCGCCCGCAGGCGCATTTTGTATACCGAGGCGGTGCCCGGTGCCGAACCTGTCGGACCTTAAGACAGCATTGTAGATCCCTGGGCGAGGGTGGTGGCGTCCCCGTCGGGAGGGGCTGTCTGGCGGAGGAGAGCAACCAGGTGCCCGGCGGCGTCCCGCCACATCCGGATGACCTCTCCTCGTTGTGCCAGTCAGCCCCGTTGGAGGTAGACCGCTCGTCTAGCCAATCAGCCTTAAGCGAGCGGTCTGGCCGTTGGAATGGCCGAGTTTGGTGGACTTGCGTCCTCGCATCGATCGTGGTTACAAGTAAGTAGCCTTATGACTTATGAACGGAACACCCACCCTGAACCACGTTCATCGGGAGGGGGGAGGTCTATGACCTACCTAATTGTCCGGCATGCGAGGGCATGCTCGGCCGTTCGGAGTCCCCCCTTTCTTGTCACCATTCTCTCGGTTAGCGTCTGAACTTGACGGGTGGCTTCCGGTGCGATCCCTGCCTCCGCTGGCGTTGGCGCTGTCTCTGTGTCTTCGTCATCGGCTCCTCGCCCTCGTGATGCTGCTGGCTCGCCCCCCCTCCCTGACTCATCGAATCGCTACGTTCATTCTCAAAGCGCCCTCGCTTCCTCGGCGGCTGGGGCGCCTCGTCCTCTGGTTGTTCCTCTTCTACGTCCATCACTGTGAATTCGTCGTCTGTCTGGCTGCCTTCGTTTGGATGGCCCGTTTCGGGTGGTTGCTCGCTCGGCCCTGGCTCTGTTGTGCGGTCGGGCATCTCTTCGTCCTCGCTCCTCTCTCCATCTTCGTCGCCGTCGTTGGCGTCTTCCGGGTGTCTGTGTCCGTCCCCGCCGCTGCCTCCTTGTAGGAGTTCGAAACGGAGTCGGTCCATGAATCGTTCCGCGGCTTGTCGATTTTTCCGCGACCTTCGGTGCGCTGTCCGTCGGCTGCCCTGGCTGCTCTGGCTCCCCTCGCTCTCGCCCCCCTGGCTCTGTTGGCTGTACTGACTCTGGCTTCCCCCGCCCTCCGCCTCTCCCTCCGTTGCCGCGTCGGGAAGCTCGAAGAACTCATCGTCGATAAAGGCCATCTCGTCGTCCGCCGCGGCGCTCTTATCTCTCTCGTCGTCTCCCTCGTCGTCGTACGTCTCGCTCGCTGGCGGCTCGCTCTCCATCGGGTTCGTCGTCCCGCCTTCGGGCGTTGGGCCGTGGACTGCCTTGTCGTGCTCTGCCGTGTTCCACGGCTCGACCCCAGCTCCCTGCGCTTCGCGCACCGCGTCGAGGGTCCGCTGTGACACTTGCCTCTCGTGCCCGTGCCGAAACCGCAGTAGACTGAGGTGCCCGATCTGGTATGCCGTTGTGCCTTTGAGGGCTCGCGGGCCTCTCGGCACCCCTTTGTCTGCCCTCGGCTTGCGTGGCTTTGGGGCGTCTCCACGTTGCTGCCCCTCTCTGCGCCGCTCGTCTCGTACGCCGATGAGCTCTCGCGCCATGGCTGCGAGGCTGTCCCCGTGGCACAGCCTCCCCTCTCGACACGAGGGCGAGCATCCGAGCCGCACCACCTTGGCGTTGCCGCGGCCGTTCAGCGCGGCCCGCATCGCCACGACGGCGTCGTTCCCCGTCCTAGCTTCGTCGGAGCGTCGAGGGGCGATCTCCTGTGAGAAGGGCTGCCCGTTGGCCTGTCGGATGAGCGCTGGCGTGGATCTAGTGTCCCACACGGCCGAGGCGGGAACGGTGCGCAGCCGGAGCCACGTGTCGAATGCCTCGCATACCTGGTCGCGCAGCGCCTCGTCGGTGCCTCTCTTCCCCATGGGGAATGGGTTGCCGAGCCCGGTGCCTCTCATGATGTTGACTGGCAAGGGGCGCGGGACTGTGTCCGCTCCCGTGTCGCGCGTCTCCGCTCGTCGGCTTCCGGCGACGACCACCCTGATCGAAGGCTCGGCATCCCCCTGTCCGCCGCTGTGTGCCCCCCCGCTCGTGTCGCGCCTCGGGCCGGCGGTCCTCGGGGGGGGGCTTGGCTGCTCCGCCTGGCGTGTGTCGCTGCTGCTTCTAGCCCTCGACCCCCCCATGCGACGGTCCCACTCTTCTCCTGCCCCCTCGTCGTCGGTAGGCTCCTCCTCTGGCACCGGCTGTGAGCGGTCGTCGCCGTCGTCGTCGTCTACGTCGTCGTCATCGTCTCCGTCCTGTTCCCCAGCGGCGCCGCCCCTCCACTCGGGCGCGTTCGTCTTGCGCCATTCGATGGCCGTCCACGTAATCGTCTTTGCGGCCTTCCTGGCTGCGTTGGTCGCCTCTCGCACCGCCACCTGCATCGCGGTGAGGCGCTCGCCGTCGCGCCCCCCTCGCGTGGGGGGTGGTACATAGCCCGTTGCCGCCATTCTCGCCCTCGTGGCCGCTCGTTCGCGTTGTGTCGGGGCGGGGAGGGCTCCCGACGCCGCCGCCCTGAACCGCCGCCACTGTTCGACGCTGGGTAGGTCAGCCGGAACCAAACCCGACTATTTGT
>NW_005195301.1:1081815-1082796 GCF_000372725.1 Emiliania huxleyi CCMP1516
AGGGCGGTGGCGGCGAGGGCGGTGGCGTCGAGGGCGGTGGCGGCGATGGCGGCGGCGGCGAGGGCGACGGCGGCGAGGGCGGCGGCGGCGAGGGCGTTGGCGGCGAGCGTGGCGGCGGCGAGGGTGGCGGCGGCGAGGGCGGCGGCGGCGAGGGCGGCGGTGGCGACGGCGGTGATGGCGTTGGCAGCGAGGGTGGCGGCGGCGAGAGCGGCGGCGAGGGCGGTGGCGAGGGTGGTGGCGAGGGTGGTGGCGAGGGTGGTGTCGGCGAGGGCGGTGGCGGCGAGGGCGGTGGCGTCGAGGGCGGTGGCGGCGAGGGCGGCGGCGGCGAGGGCGGCGGCGGCGAGGGCGTTGGCGGCGAGGGCGGCGGCGGCGAGGGCGGCGGTGGCGAGGGCGGCGGCGGCGAGGGCGGCGGTGGCGAGGGTGGTGATGGCGTTGGCAGCGAGGGCGGCGGCGGCGAGAGCGGCGGCGAGGGTGGTGGCGAGGGTGGTGGCGAGGGTGGTGGCGAGGGTGGTGTCGGCGAGGGCGGTGTCGGCGAGGGCGGTGTCGGCGAGGGCGGTGGCGGCGAGGGCGGTGGTGTCGAGGGCGGCGGCGGCGATGGCGGCGGCGGCGAGGGCGGCGGCGGCGAGGGCGGCGGCGGCGAGGGTGGCGGCGGCGAGGGTGGTGATGGCGTTGGCAGCGAGGGCGGCGGCGGCGAGGGCGGCGGCGAGGGCGGTGGCGAGGGTGGTGGCGAGGGTGGTGGCGAGGGTGGTGGCGAGGGTGGTGTCGGCGAGGGCGGTGGCGAGGGCGGTGTCGGCGGCGAGGGCGGCGGCGAGGGCGACGGCGGCGAGGGCGATGGCGGCGAGGGCGGCGGTGGCGAGGGCGGTGATGGTGGCGGCGGCGAGGACGGCGGCGGCGAGGGCGTTAGCGGCGAGGGCGGCGGCGGCGGGGGCGGTGGCGGCGTGGGCGGTGGCGGCGAGGGCGGCGGCGGCGAGGGCGGTGGCG
>NW_005195301.1:1083335-1086494 GCF_000372725.1 Emiliania huxleyi CCMP1516
TCCCCCCGTTTTCGGAAGACCAAACTTGTGAAAAGGGAGCGCCCCCCCCACCGGTTTTCCCCCCTTTTTTGGGCTTTCGGTTGGTTTCCTTCCCGGACCGGGGCCGGGTTATTTGTTCGAGCGGGCCCTCCTTATGCGGCTCTCATCGTCGCCTCCGGGCGGCGGGGCGGTGGGGGTGGGCGGTCGTGTGATTTCCGTCCTGATCGAGCCGTATTGGTCGATTGGGAAGCGGGCGGCCTCTTGGTCGAGGGCGTCGCCCCCGAGTAGTCTGCTATAGGTCTGGTCGGCGGCTGGCGACCCCGTGACTGAGGGGGGGGTGCCGACCATTTCGTCGCCGCCTCGCAGGCATTGGTGGGATGCCTGCGCCATCTCGCAGCGGCTCCGGTCCGTCCCGACGGAACATGCCTCCTCATCGTCCCAGACCTCCTTGAACGGGAGGGAGCATCGGGGGCAGTCTGCCTCGGCGAGCCCGTCTGGTTTGAACCCCGCTGGCAGGGGGGTGGCTCCAGGCGAGTTTCTGCCGAGGTCGCATCGGGTGCATCCCCTGCTGCGGCAGATGTGCTCCCTCCTCTCTGCCCACGCCGCCCCTTCCCGGCTCTGGGGGGGGTGTTGCGACGTCGGTGTCGACGACCCCTCCTCGCTGCTGTGGGAGGGTCGCCTCGACTCGTTGCAGAGTGTCTCCTCGTAGAGCCGGGCTTCCGCCCTTCCGGCTGCGGTCAGCGTGATGTTGCCTGCGTCGGCCAGGTCGATCTGTCGGTGCTCGCTCCCCTCCTCCGCGCCCGTTCCTCCCTCCGATTCGTGCTCCCGTGTCGCCCCCCCCCGGGCGCCGTTGCCGTCCTTGTCTGGCGGGTGCTCGCGTTCGTGGCGAGGTCTCGTCGCGTCTGGGTGCGGCGGGGGTGGCTCCGGCTGTGGAGGGGTTGGCGCTGGGTGCTGCGGTGGCGATGGCGGGAGGGAGGGTCCGCCCCCCCTGGTCGGCTCGGTCCCGAGGGGCTCTCCCGCCGGTCCGGTTGTAGCTGTGTCTAGCTCCGTTTCCAGCAGCGCATCGACCGTCTCCAGCGGCGAGAGGGATTCGAGCAGTGTCTTTGCTCGCGCGTAGGCCACTGCCGCTCGCTTTGCGGAGGTGAAGCATCCGACGTGGATGTCAACCCCGCCCGTTCTGATTTGTGCCCTGAAGCTGCCCTTGCTTTGTTTGCTTACGCCCTTGTAGCCCGAGTGGTTGCGGCTGGAGAGGCGGAGGCACTCTTCCCCTGTCTCCTCCTCCTCCTTCTTCGGGGGCTTTCGCCTCGGTGGTGGCGGGGTGTCTCTCCTTGCCCGAGCGACGGCGACCGCCGCTTCTATCGCGGTGCCGAAGGTGCCGACATAGAACCTCCTCCCCCCCTGTTGGTGATGCGCCGTGTAGCGGCCGGTAGCGATCCTGTTGACCCCTGCGTAGCCAGTGCGGTTTCGGTCGGAGGTCTTTAGCTGTTCGCATTGGGCCATCGTGGTCGGGCTGTGGAGGCGTGCCACTCTGGCCGCGAGGGCGGCCTCCGTGTGCACCTCATGTCCCACCGTGGAGGCGGTCAGGGTGATCGTCGTTGCGGTTGGCCCGGGTGGCTGTCTTGGGGAGATGTCCTGTCGGTGGGCAAGTTGTCCTCCGGCGGTTGCGGTCGCGTCTCCCTCTCGGCCGGCGCCCCCATTTGCCTCTCCTTCTCCTTCGCTGCCTGTCTCCTGTGGCGATGGCGGCGACGGCGGCGACGAGCTGGGCATTCGTGGGAGCGGTGCGGGGGGGCAGTTGAGACCCCCGTCGCTGGCCACTGGGATCGTTCCTGCTCTGTGCATGCTGAGCAGCGCCGCACCGTGCTCAGCCGATCGGGTTGGGTATGTTTGGTCGCGTTGGGTCGCGAGCATGTGGCGGACCACTCGCTCCTCGATCGCGCCCATCCGGCTCTCCAGCCGGACTTGCGTCACTGCCTCTGACTGTCTGGCCCGTCGCTCGCGCTCCCTGTCCTCCGGCGTCCTTTGTCCGGCTGCCGCGAGGACTCGCCTTCTTTCCTCCGCGCTCGCCGCTTTGGTCCACGCGCCCCCCTCCCGGCGGAAGCCCTCTGCTGTGCACGCCCTGTGCACCGCTGAGAAGACGGACTCGTTCCTGATGGAGGCGCGTTTGGAGAGAATCAGCTGGTCCGCCTTGGCTGTCGCCCTGAGCGCCCTGACCTCGACTAGGTCTTTGACTGTCGTGCTGAGGTCTGGGCCCAGGCGTATGCGGACTAGTGTCTCCCTGTTCCACCCAAACCCGTCGTCATGGCCCAGCAGCGCCCGTTCTTGGCGGCCAGTGCGCTCGAAGATGACCTCGTGGCGCGTTTGTCCGGACTCGGAGCAGACCACGGTCACCCCTTCCGCTCCGGGGATGTCCTCGAGCAGCCGCGTGTTCGTGTGTGTTGGTTCCGGGGCGGTCTCGTGACCGTGCTTAATGTGACCTCGCGTCGCCGTCGGGAGGAGCGGCTGACGTTCTCCTTGCCCCGTCTCCGTGTCGGTCATGTTCTCCGGTGCTGGGGAGGGTGGGTTGGTTTGTGGAGCTCTCGTCCTTTTTCGTTTCCATTGGTAGAGGCAGTGGATCGCTGTGATGGTTGCGATGGCCGCGATTCCATACCGCCCAATCCTCTCTTCTTCGCCTGCCTGTTTGTCCACGATCGTGCTGTTGGTTCCGGGTCTGTGCCCGAGTCCCATTGCGTTGGCTGTGCGCGGGCCCAGGGCGAGCGCCCCGCAGAGCAGCTGCCCCCGCCCCATTCGCCTCCCGAGCAGAGCGGCGGAGTAGCAGAGCAGCGCTGTGGGCCAGCTGGGGCGGCCGGGTGTTGCGGTTGCTTGTTTCGGGGGCAGCGGCGGCGAGGGCGGCGGCGGCGAGGCCGGATGCGGTACCGAATGGTGTCTGTCGAGTATGTTTGCTGTCCGGTTTTGGCTTTTGTCGTCCAACGGGGGTCGTGCTGGATCGCACTTCTCTCAGCCCTTTGGATCCTCTTATATTCTAGAGCTGCCGCCCTCCCGCGGTTGAAACTTCCAATTTCCCCCTATAGTGAGAGACGTATTTCCATTTCCCCGGCCCGCCGTTTTATCTACGCCTCGTCTTGGGTAAAACCCTTTCAGTTATCTCTACTTTAATCTCCCTTGGTGTAATTTCCCCCCTTC
>NW_005195301.1:1088921-1089834 GCF_000372725.1 Emiliania huxleyi CCMP1516
GGCGACGGCGGCGGCGGCGACGACGGCGACGGCGGCGGCGGCGACGACGGCGACGGCGGCGGCGGCGACGGCGGCGAGGGCGGCGGCGGCGGGGGCGGTGGCGGCGGTGGCGGCGGCGGGGGGCGCGGTGGCGGCGAGGGCGGCGGCGGTGTGGCCGCCTTCGAGTCCTTGCGCGCCGGCTGCGCCCACCGCTTCTGTCGCTTCAGCTGCTTCCGCACCAGCCGGAGCGCGTCGGTGCGGTCCTTGAGCGCAACCCGAAGAGCGCGGTTCTCGGCGTGCAAGTCCGCATCGCCCCCGCCGGTGCCCTCGCCGCTGCTCCCGGCAGCTCCGCTGCTGCTCGCGGCGGCGCCGTCGGCAGAGCCCGCCTCTCCGCCGCCAGTGCTCTGGCTGCCGGCACCGCCCGCCTGCAGCCGCCGGTTAGCCGCCGCTCTCTGGCGGCGGCGTTGTCTGGCAGCTGGCGAGCGGGTCGGCTTTGTAGAGGGGGGCAGCTCAGCGCGGGCCATCTCCGAGCTGCTCACGTAGAGCACCGGAGGTCGGGGCCCGGGAGCAGTGTCAGCTGCTGCGCCGCCCTCGGCGGTGTCGCTCTGCGCTAACCGCTCCTGCTCCACCTCCGCGCTCTGCTCCTTCTCGTCGTCCGCCTCCGCCGCCGCCGCCGCTGCCGCCAGCTGCGCGTAGTCCGAGAGGTCGCGAGGGAGGCCGCGCTCGAGATCTCCCATCCCGGAGCCGAACTCGCGCCTCCTCAGCGCCTCTTCCCGCTGGGCCGCGGCGCGAGCCAGGGCGGCCTGCGGCAGGGGCGGTGGCGGCGAGGGCGGTGGCGGCGAGGGCGGCGGCGGCGAGGGCGGTGGCGGCGAGGGCGGTGGCGGCGAGGGCGGTGGCGGCGAGGGCGGTGGCGGCGAGGGCGGTGGCGGCGAGT
>NW_005195301.1:1095672-1099594 GCF_000372725.1 Emiliania huxleyi CCMP1516
CTGCTTCTCAAACTCCATCATGATCTTCTGGATGTTTGCGCTCGACATCTTCGCGTTCATCTTGCCCATCACCTTTGTCACCCCCTTCATGCACTGCGCCATCTGCGCCGACGACGACATCGTCTGCAGCCGCAGGCTGACCGCCTCCATGTGCGCCTTCATCTTGAACATCTTCTTGATGTAGCCCCGCGTCCTCACCAGGTCCTTGGCCATGATCTTGGCCGAGTCCATCTGCCCGTCCTTGGCCGCCTTCTTGATGTCCGCCAGCAGCTTCTTCTCCTGCCGCTCGAGCGCGGTCCGCTCGCGGTCAATCTCGCGGACTGACTTTTTGATCTGGCGGTTGTACTCCTTGATGCGCTCGGCGGGCGTCTTGCCCGTACCGAAGACGCCATCCAGCATGGCTGTGCGCTGTCGGGGGAGCAGCCCAGGCGGGGCGAGAGGGCGAGGACGAGCGCGGCCGGACGGCGCTCAAGCAAGGGCTTCGGCCGAAAAATGAAGAAAAGTTGGCCGCGCCCCCGCGGCTGCAGGGTCGTGGGGCCCGCCCCAGCGGCTCCACACCAGGCGTTTTGGCCGCGAGGGCCGCCACCGTGCCCGCCACCCCTGCCTCCGCCTCCACCCCCGCCGCCGGCGGAGCCGCCACCAGGGAGCTGCCTAAGCGACTCCTGCGAGAACGCGAAGATGAAAAAGAGAAAAATCGCGCGCGTTGTCCCCTTCGGCGAGTTCACGCCGCGTCGCACCTTGCCGCCTCCTTCGGCGAGTTCACGCCTCCGCCGCTTCCAATCGAAACCCGCGGGACTTCCCTAGTTACTTAAGTCGCGAGCGCATCAACGCGGCGGAGGCCGCAGCGAGAGGGAAAGCTCGCTGATGAAGACATGGAGCGCGAAGCTCCCGGCAGCACGCCCTCGTCGATCTGCAGCGGACATTTGGCCTCCTTTCGCTGTGACGGAGGTTGACAACGCAAAGATGGTTGGCTGGATCCCAACGCCGCACGTGGAGGCGCGGACGACGCAGCGAGGCGCCGTGGTCCAGCGGCCAGAGGTGGAGGATGAGCATGTGCCGTGGTCGGAGGCGGCGCCAGGATACTCGCCGCACACGACCGAGTTCCCGTTTGCTTGGAAAACAGGCGAGCAAGGCTCGGACTGGACGGCGGCTCTGCAGAAGTCGTTTCAACCAGGCGGCACCGGTGCGGTTCGCCTCAACCCTGGTGGGCGGACCGGTCTCGTCGGGGGGTGGAGCGCAAACGCGCGTGCGGGCGCGAACCAGGCGGTGGACCCCATCATCACCCGCTTCAAGCCGGGCTCAAAGGAGACGCTGCAGCTTCTCGCCAGTCTGCGGCGCGAATGCAACGCGTGGGCTTTGCCCGGTGCGATGGTGAGGTACGGCGAGAGCGACGAAACTGCCATGCGACGAGGGCTGGCAGAGAAGGGCGTGAGCAGAGAGATTTCGGATCTCATCCTGCCTCCCTCGCCGCCGGTCGCTGTCGCTGCCACCCAGGCCACCGCGAAGCCTTCCACTGTCACCACCCAGGCCATCGCGAAGCCTTCCACTGTCAGCCGCATCGCGTCCTCCGCCGCCTCCGCCGCCTCCGCCGCCTCCGCCGCCTCCGTCGCCACCGCCTCCGCTGCCACCTCTCTCGCCTCCGCCGCCTCCGCCGCCTCCGTCGCCACCGCCTCCGCTGCCACCTCTCTCGCCTCCGCCGCCTCCGCCTCTGCTACTTTCTTCGGAGCGAGCGAGCGAGAGCGCGAGCGAGAGCGCGCCACCGAGAGCGCGCGACCGCGCGACCGCGCGCACGTGGCCTTCGCCAGCGCCAACAACGACGCCTCGTCGACACCACCCGCCTCCGCTCGCGCCCCCCTGTTGCCCTTCTACCAGGGCTACACCGACGATTCGCGCAACTCCGACGACGCGTGGATCGAGACCACGGTGTACAGGTTCCACCTCGACGGGCACAGCGAAACCAACATCAGCTCTCCCGGCGTCAAATGGGTCGACATCTCTGAACTCGGGGTGGCCGCCACCCGGCACATCTTCTCGCCGCACCGCATCTGGGTGAACCGGGTGGCGGACGAGATTCTCAAGGCGCCGACGCTAGAGAAGGAAATGCGCGCCGTGACCCTCCGGCTCCTCTTCCGGCCCTTGACGCTCAGCCTCGGGGCGGTGCGGTTCGTGGGCGTGGGCGCGCTTGGCTGCGGCGAGGAGCATAGCAAAGCGCAGGCCATCGCGAGCGCAGCCATTTCGAGCGTGACGCATGTCGAGCTGCGGCTGTGTGGGCCAGGTTTCTGCAGCCTGCGCTCCGAGGTAATCGCGCAGGTGCAGGCGGTGCAGTCTGAGGGGGTCGAGTGGGTGCGCTGCCGCTGCGCGCCTTTTGCGCCAGTCGTGGTCGGATGGGAGTCGCGCAGTCGCCTGAGCATACCGCAAGACGCGACGCACCAGGCGTTTGTCTACGGGCCGCTAGACGAGATTACGGTCAAGGACGGGAACCGTGACCCGCAGACCGAGCCTTTTGTGCGGCTGCTGGTGAACGGCGGCTTCGTGTACGTCGACTGCGAGGGGCAGGAGGCGAAGGTGGTGGGTGTGACGTACGTCGACGCGCCTGACGTCAACGCCAAGGACCTCTACTCGAAGAACCACGCCGTCGAGTTCAAGGGCCCGCACCGGATGGAGGAGAGGTTCCGACGCTGTCACGCGGAGAAGGGGCATTGGACGCCGGTGACGCTCTCCTTCCTCCGCGACGCGGGCGTGGGGTCATTCATGTGGCTCAACCCCGGCGAGAGTGCAGGCACCCACCCCATCAAGCTTGGCGCCTTTGCCTACTCCTCGGCCGCCGCAGACGACGACAGCAGTGCCAGCGCGGTCTACTATATTCTCAAGTCGGAGGACGACTTGCGCGGGGCGAGCGCGCGGGTGGACCTCGACTCCGCCGGCGTCAAGTTGCCAGTCGAGGTGGCGCGCAAGCACTCCGACGGCGCCCATGCCGCCGCCGCCGCCGCCGCCGCTGCGGCCGCACACAATTGGTCGATGTTTCATGACGCTGTCGCAATGGGCGACGCCTCGCTCGTCGAGTCGCTCATCGAGGACGACCGGCTGCTCCCGGAGGAGCTGGTGGAGTCGCAGCTCACGAAACACAAGGCCGCGGCTGCGCCCTCTCGCACGGGGATTCTCTCTCGCAGCTTCTCCCTGGCGGAGCTGTCACCCAGAGCCGCTGGGGAAATCAACCGCCTCGACGTCCCTGCCGACAGCAGCTCGCTGACGCCTCTCATGATGGCTGCGAAGCTCGGTCACTGCGACGTGGTGCGCACGCTGCTGCGGCGAGGCGCCTCTCCCATGGCCCGGGCCCAGGACGGCTCCACCGCGATCGACTTCGCGTTGCACGACGACGAGCTCTCCGTCGAGCAGCTGCTACACAAGCTCGACGCCGCCATCGCCCTGGTGCCGGCGCTCTTCCGCCACTCTGCCGGCGAGGCCTTGTGCTACGTCACCATGATCGCGGCGCGCGCGCACATCGTGCGCGAGCGGCGCGAGCGCAGCAGCCCCGCAGATGCCAACCAGCTTCAAGGGAGGGCGGACCGCGCAGAGCTCCTCGGGATCGAGCTCTTCAAGACGCTCTCTGTGGTGCAGCGCACGATTCTCCTCGAGCGCGAGCCGTGCAGGGCGACCACGATCCCCGAGGTCAGCAAGGCGAAGGTGGGGCGACCCCGCGGCTTTGTGGCCCGCGCCGTTAACACGCCGTGCCAAAAGACGCTTCTGGGCGACCCGACCGTGCAGGCCGCTGTCAACTTCCGCTGGTACGGCCCGCTGATCGATTCCGTTCTCAACGGCTACGTCGTCACGCCAAACGGCAACGAGGAGCGGGTGCGGCGGAATGTTGCAGCGGCCTGCACGGTCGGGTCGCCCAGAAGCGTCTTTTGGCACGGCGTGTTAA
>NW_005195301.1:1099694-1123840 GCF_000372725.1 Emiliania huxleyi CCMP1516
GCGCGCTGTCTTTCTCGAGCTTGCTCTTCTGGCTGCTGGCGCACTTGATCGACGAGGTCGAAACCTTCTCCTCTAACGACCTCGTCAAGAAGGGCGAGCTCTTCGGGATCGGCCTCGCCCTCTGCTCGAAGCTGGCCCCCGCGTACAACACACAGATGCTATCCTTTGGCCTGCTCCTCATGTGGCTCTCGTGGTTCATGCGCATCTTCTCGCTCTGCGGGCTGGGCACCCTGACTGTGATGCTCGAGAAGATGCTCTCCGACACGGTCCAGTTCCTGGTCTTCATGGTGGGCTGCGCCGTCGCCTTTGCCGCCGCGCTGCACCAGCTCTTCCCTGTCAGAGACGTCCTGGAGGTCGAGGGCTGCGAGCCGTTCGGTGACTTTAGCCAGGGGATTCTGTCGACGCTCAAGCGGCTACTCAAGGTCGCCATCGACCCGGCAGAGAGCATCGATTGTGCGGGGTTGATTGCGGGGGCGCAGTTTCACTTCACGGCGCCGTTTATCGTGAGCGTGTATGTCACCCTGTCAGTGATATTGCTCCTCAATATGCTAATCGCAATCATGGCCAAGACGTTCGACAACGTGTGGGACAAGGCAGACGACGAGAATCGGTACCTCAAAGCCCAGCTCGCGGTGCAGTATTTTGGCGAAACGTACTTTACGCCGCCACCTCCCTTCAACCTACTGCGTCTGCCTTTCAGCACCCTCAGCACCCTCGTCGACCCCGGCGCGCCTGAGCTGCTGAGGAGGCTCTGGGCCAGGACCAGAGGGGCGTGCGAGCTCATTGGCTCCTTTTGCGTCGGCGCCGGCAGGTGGCTCCTGTGGTTCATCTGCCTGCCTCGCCTGGCGGTGTGGGTCCTTCAACGTGCATGGGCCCACCCATACCCGAACCATGCTCCGGAGGAGGGTCTGCTTTCGAGCGAGGGGGAGTCGACCGACAGGTACGGTCTCGACCCTTCGAACGTGCGCTACGTGGACGGGGTCGGCCAGCTGTGGTCGGAGCGGAACACGGTCGAGATGCTGATCAAGCTCGAGGAGGAGATCGAGAGGAAGCAGGCGGAGATTCAGAAGCAGCACGAGGAGGGCGGAGGCAGGTAGGGCCGTTCTGAGTGAGTCTGCGAGGGCACCGCTCTCCTGAGGTGAGAGACTCGCACAGCCACCCCTGGTGGCTGGAGGTGCGATTGAATGGAGCATGAACACGAGCGTGCAGGAGCATGACCACCGGGGCATGTATGTTGTATCCCCGCCCTGCACGATCTTGGTGTGAGGCCGCCTCGATACGTGCGAGAAGTACAGGCTGCGGAGCGTGAGATGTACTGGGTTGAGCTGTTCTAGTTACTCTGCATGTAGTGCTAAGAAGAGTCACCAAAAAAGAAAAAAACGGTGGCGCCCGGGGCACGCACCCGCACGCGCCGCACGCGCCGCACGCGCGCGCGGGCTCACATGGCGCTCGAGCTCCCCACTGAGCTGCTAGTGGTGGTTGCGACCCACGCCGACGCGCCCACGTTCGTGGCAATGCAGGCCACCTGCAAGACGTGGCTCGATGCCGTCCGCGCTGCGGGAGCGCAAGTCACAGACCGGCTGTGGCACGCGTTTGCACTGGCGCGGTTCCCGAGGGCCGCTGCTATTGTGAAGCATGCCACAGGCCCGGTCGCTGGCTACACGCTCTACCGCGCGCAGCTCCAGGCTGACAGAGCGGAGTACTTGCCCGTGGCGCCGCTCCCGCCGTGCAAGACGCAGTTCAGCGATTATCTGTTTGCGCTGGAGTGTGTGTGGCCGGCAGGAGCCGACGGGGAGCCCCGTGTGGGCCGCTGGAGCGGCGTCATCGGTGCCCTGGCGTCGACAGAGTGCCCATTGTGGGATGAGGGTTCGGCACCCGCCTGGCACCGCGAATGGGTTGGCTCTGTGCGATCTTCTTCGTTCCCAGAGCCAGAGCTTCGTGTGCATGTGACAAACCTGAGGACGCTCCAGTGCATCCTGCTGTGCGATGACACGCTACGCACCGACGGCTGCATGTGGATTACACTCCCAACCACGGGCGCCATGCGCCTCAGCGAGGAGTGGGACTCGCAGCACTCCGTTGCGCAGATCAATCCAACTTTTGCGGATGACTCTACCTGGCGCGTGATCGTGCTCGAATTTGACACGGGGCAGCGGGCGGAAGACGACGCATCACTCGCCCCTCAAACCATGGAGTACGAACGAGCTATGACGCCAGGGGAGGTGTTGTGCTACCTGGAGCACCACGCCCCGTGGCACTTGAGCGGAGCTTGAGGCCGGGTCGCGCGTGGCGATCCTGCTCCTCACCCGCTGCGCTTCTTTTTTGTACAACACTGGCCAGGGTAAGGAAAGAAACACAGCGAGTCTCAGAGAATCAGTGCTCGGCCTCGGGCCGCATCTCCCGGTCCTCCCCTGACCCCTTCCCCCGAGGGCGCGATGCCGACACGTTGTGTTCACGCCACGCGAGCCAGTTCGTGATTGCGCACCGCTCGTATATTGGCCGTTACAGCCGTCGACTATGAGCATGACCGCGCTTTCTTTTTTCTTCGAAAAGAAAATCGTGCGGGACGTCTGTGGGCCCGAGAGCGATATGCCATGTCCGCCTTGCTTTGTTCCATCGAAGGTAGGTAGGTAGGTAGAAAGGTGAAGAACAGCCAGGCTCGGACTGGACACCAACGCGGTATGGGTGGACGCTGGACAGATGATGACGACACGCACGAGCGACACACAGACACAAAAGGCTCACAAGACACACAGCCAGCTGGCTGCCACACACCCTGAGTTGGCGTACACATAACTCAAGGCCATATCCTCCCTGTCGCCCCCCCCAGCACTCCAAGGTGCCAAGAGAAACAAACAAGAGCACAACAAACAACAGACGACTGGAAGTGACATGTGAGGCTAGAGCAGCATGCTCCACCTCTAGCAATCTCGCCGGCCGCAAGGCACGGACGAGACCGTATGTGGGGTCTAGTGAGGTGTCTATGGACGCCCTCCTCATGGGCTAGCTGCCTGCGGCTAGCCCTAATCTCGCACTCACGGACAGCGACAATCAAATGGGTGAGTGTTTGCGAGCTGAGGCGCGTGGGCTAAATCTAGGCCGCACGTCGTGGCACTATGACGAAGTAGACGTGCGGCCGCAGCGCGCCCGCCGCAGGCTCGGCGGTGCGCGCGTGTTCGAAGGCTAAGCTCAAAAAAGAAAATCGCGCGGCGTTCTTGGAAGCTGCGGCGGAGCTCTCTTGCCTCGCTCGCTGCTCCGCTTCAGCCTTCCAGTCCGCTCATCCCTGCATGCGGTTGCTGCCTGGCCTCAGTTTAGGCGGTTTTCTGATGTCGGCGCTGCTGGCCCGCTCGGCCGCCCTCAACGCTGCCGCAGCAGCTCGCCGCCTCCCGGCTAGCACGTGCGGGCGTGCGGCAGCGGCTCTGCCGCGCCTGCTCGCAGCACCGGCCATGGGCAGCCGTCGCTGCAGCGGCCTGCGAATGGCAGACCAGAGCGCGGTAGCAGAGGCTCCGGCGCCGCCCGCGCCGGTCCCGCTGCCGACCAACGCTAACGAGCAGCTGCTCCGCATCCGGCACTCGACGGCGCACGTCATGGCGATGGCGGTGCAGCGGCTGTACAAGGACGCGCGCGTGACGATCGGGCCGTGGATCGAGAAGGGCTTCTACTACGACTTCGACCGGCCCGAGCCCTTTGCGGAGAAGGACCTGCGCCGCATCAAGAAGGAGATGGACAAGCTCATCGGCCTCAAGCTGCCGTTCCGGCGCGACAGCATGCCCCAGCCTGAGCCGCACCTCGACCGCACCTCGGCCGCATCTCGGCCGCACCTCGGCGTGTCCTCTCCCGCCGCAGGCGCGAGGAGCTGAGCTTCGACGAGGCAAAGGCGCGGATCGAGGCGGCGGACGAGCCGTACAAGCTGGAGATCCTCGACTCGATCGTCGCAAAGGACCCCGACGCGCCCATCACCATCTTCCACATCGGGGAGCCCGGCAAGGCGCGCCACCACACACCCCTGACTTGTGACGCCACCCCACCCCACTGCCCTCCTCTGCTCGCCCTCCCACATGCCCCCCGCCGGCAGGGCCGCGCACGACACACCCCGCCCCACCCCTCGCCCTCGCCCTCCGCCCTCCGCACCCGCCCCTCGCCCTCAAAAGGCGAACTGGTGGGACCTCTGCGCCGGCCCGCACGTCGAGCACACCGGCCAGCTGCCCAAGGACGCCATCGACCTCGAGTCGATCGCGGGCGCGTACTGGCGGGGCGACGAGGCGAGGCCGATGCTGCAGCGCATCTACGGCACCGCGTGGGAGAGCGCGGAGCAGCTGGCGGAGCACCGGCGGATCCAGGAGGAGGCGAAGCGGCGGGACCACCGCGCCCTCGGCAAGCAGCTCCGCCTCTTCTCCATCCAGCAGGAGGCTGGCGGCGGCCTCGTCTTTTGGCACCCGCGCGGCGCGAGGGTGCGGCGGCTGTCAGTCATTACACACCTCGGAGCATGGAGGACGGGCCCACACGCACACACACGCTGCACACGATTGGCTCGGGAGCCGACACGAGGCACACTGTCACCGGCCGTAGCACCGGGGCCGGACTGCTGGACACACAGCACGCAGCTCACAGGACAGCTCACGAGGTGGCGCTGTATACATAGGTGCGGCGGCTGATGGAGGACTTTTGGCGCGAGGCGCACACAGCGGGCGGGTACGAGCTGCTCTACACGCCGCACATGGCGTCGCTCGACCTGTGGAAGACGTCCGGCCACTTCGACTTTTACGCCGACGGCATGTTTGACCAGATGGAGGTCGAGGGGGCGCAGTACCAGATCAAGCCGATGAACTGCCCCTTCCACGTGCGACCCGTCCCCTACCCCCACGGTACCCCAACCCATCCCACGCGCACGCGCGCGGCCGCCCCCTCCCCCTGCCGGCCCCCGAGGCTGACCCGAGGGGTGTGTCGGGAGCAGGTGCTGACCTACAAGGACGAGAAGCGCTCGTACCGCGACCTGCCGCTCCGCTGGGCGGAGCTTGGCACCGTCTACCGCTACGAGCGGTCGCGACTAGCCGAGACGCGCCGAGAGGACCCGGGAGGACCCGTCTGCCGCGACGGCCGGCCGGGCACTGTCCACGCGCTCCTCCGCTTGCCGGAGCCTCCTTCCCGGAGCCCTTTCTGAACGCCTCCTGCAGGTCGGGCACGCTCAACGGCCTCTTCCGCGTGCGCGGCTTCACGCAGGACGACGCGCACATCTTTTGCCTCCCGGAGCAGCTCGCCGACGAGATCCAGGGCCCGACCCGTCCGGAGCCCTCTCGGAGCCCTCGCGGAACCTTCTCGGAACCTTCTCGGAGCCTTCCTGCAGGCGTGCTCGACCTGACCGAGACCATCCTGACAAAGTTCGGCTTCACCGAGTACGAGGCGATGCCCCCCCCCCCCCCCCCATCCCCCCTCCCCCACCCCTCCTACTCCCCTCTCTCGGATGCTCTCTCGGATGCTCTCTCCGCGAGGAGGCGGTCGGCTCGGACCATGCCGTGACGCCTCCGCGACGTGTCCGCGACAGGTGATGCTCTCCACGAGGCCCGACAAGGCGGTCGGCGCGAGGCCTGGCGCGCTCAACGGCAGCCGCGCGGCCAAACCAAGGCGACTGTGAGCAGGCGGTCGGCTCGGACGAGATCTGGGACAAGGCGACGAGCGCCCTTCGCGAGGCGCTCGGCGCAAAGGGGTGGGAGTACGACGTCGACGAGGGCGGCGGCGCCGCGCACGTTTGCGGACGCCGTGTGGCCTGCGGTTGAGCGGCCGTCTCTGCTCTCAGGCGGCGGCGCCTTCTACGGCCCAAAGATCGACATCAAGATCCGCGACGCCATCGGGAGGCTCTGGCAGTGCTCGACGATCCAGTGCGACTTCAACCTGCCGCAGCGGTCCGGCCTCGAGCGTGGCGTGGCGAGACGGCGAAAGGGGGGGGCCTCACCCCTAGACTCGTGCGGCTGGTAGGTTCGGCCTCGAGTACGTGTCGCCGGACGGCGGGCGCGAGCAGCCGATCATGCTGCACCGCGCCATCTTCGGGTCGCTCGAGCGGTTCTTCGGCGCGCTCACCGAGCCGACGGCAGGCGACGGCTCCCCATCTGTGCGCAGCGTCTCTTCACACCGCCCTTGTCCGCAGGCGTGCTCATCGAGTCGACGGCGGGCGACTTCCCCTTTTGGCTCGCGCCGACGCAGCTGCGGCTGCTGCCCGTCTCGGACGACTACCGGCCGTACTGCGACGCAGCGGTGGCGCGGCTCAAGGCGGCGGGCATCCGCGCGGAGGTCGACCCCGGCGGCCGATCCGTCGGCAAGCAGATCAAGGTCGCCAACCAGGACAAGGTGCGAAGCTACGCCAGTCGCTTGCACGTTCAGCGCCCCGTCACCGCGCTGGCCTCGCCCGCCCCCCGAAACCCGCCGTCTCGTCTCCCTCCTGGCCACTCGCCCCCTCGCCCCCTCGCCTCCTCGCCTTCGTCGCCTCCTCGCCTCCTCGCCCCGTCGCCCCCTCTCCTCCTTGCCTCGCCTCCTCGCCTCCTCGCCTCGCCTCGCCTCCTCGCCTCCTCGCCTCCTCGCCTCCTCGCCTCCTCGCCTCCTCGCCTCACCTCCTCGCCTCGCCTCCTCGCCTCCTCGCCTCCTCGCCTCCCGCTTCCCCGCGTCGCCTCTCCCACCCCGTCCCACTCTCGCCGACCCGCCTCAGGTGCCCATCCTGTCGGTGGTGGGCGAGGCCGAGGTTGGCGCGAACGCCCTCAAGCTCGAGATGCGCAAGGGGGGCGAGCTGGGCGAGCTGCCGCTCGAGCGCGCCATCGAGGTGCTCGCGGCGGCGGCGGAGAAGGCGGTGGAGCCTATCGAGGCGCTGTGAGCGCCGCCTCTCTCTCTGCCTCCCTCCCTCCCTCCCTCCCTCCATCTCTCCCTCGCTGCGAGGCCTCTCCAACTCCTCTCATACTCCTCATCTCTCCTCTCCTCCTCTCCTCTTGTCCTCTCCGACTCCTGTCTCGTCCGCCTCTCCCTCGGTGGCTTTTGGAGGGGGGGGGGGGGGGGCGTGAGAGGGAGGTTGGGCACCGCTGGCGGCCAAGAGCCGTGTATTTCGCGAGGGGCGTTGGTGCTCTTGAGACGCGCGTGATTTTCTGTTTTTGTGTGCCGTCAGGTCCAGGACGAGGGCGTTTTATAACCGCACATCCGAGAGAAAACTTAGAATTTTACAACTCAAAATTCCCTCGCACTTAGAACACGAGTACGGAGCAAATGCCGGGGTGGACCGCCGTCTCTTGCGCGACTCTAAACAGTGACTCTTCCAATCCACTCATGCGCATATTCCGATCATGTCACATGTGTACCGCAGCACATCACCCCAGCACCCTCAAGCAAAATCTCACGTCTCAGCACCCCTCAAGTCCGAGTGGGGGAGTGTGACCTCATCCACTACGACATCTCAAAAAGTGTGAGAATCGTCCCGTGAACGGCGTCTGATGAAATGGCGCCTCGAGCCCTATTCATAGCAAAATGTGTGCATTTCGTCTCTCCACACCTCGAAGCCGTTGAGTCGCCGTGAGCGCCGTCAAGCGCCTTCTGCTTCTCGCCGCTCCAAGGGTGCTCTGCGCCGCAATAACAGCACCGGGCGTGAGCGCAGCACACGCGCAGCGCGCCCTCTGAACGGCGTCTGATGCATCGACGTGTCGAGCCCTATTCATAGCAAAAGGTGTGAATTTCGTCTCTCCACACCTCGAAGCCGTTGAGTCCTTTTTCGCCGTCAAACCGCTCTAGCGGCGCTGCGCGCCGCGTGGAGAGCGCGGCGCGTGCGTAGGAGCACGTGCTGCACCCGCACCGCGAAGGCCGTCTCACGAGTCGGCGAGCCGAGCCCTGTTCATAGCAAAGAGTGTGAACGGCGTCTCTTCACACCTCAACACCGTGAACGCCGTCAATCGCCTTCTCACCGCCCCAAGGGCGCTCCGCGCCGTGCTAACGGCGCCGAGCGTGCAGCGCAGCACGCGCGCGACACGCCCCTTGCACGGCGTCTGCTAAAACGGCGCCTCGAGCCCTACCCGAGTCGAAAAGTGTGAGAAGCGTCATTTCACACCTCGAAACCGCTAAGTCATTTTTTCGCCGTCAAACCGCTCTAGCGGCGCTGCGCGCCGCAAAGAGAGCGCGGCGCGTGCAGAGGAGCACACGCTGCACACGCACGGTGAAGGCCGTCTCACGAGTCGGCGAGCCGAGCCCTATTCATAGCAAAGAGTGTGAACGGCGCCTCTTCACCTCGACACCGTGAACACCGTCCGACGCCTTCTCACCGCCCCAAGGGCGCTGCGCGCCGTGCTAACGGCGCCGAGCGTGCAGCGCAGCACACGTGCGACACGCCACTTGCACGGCGTCTGCTAAAACGGCGCCTCAAGCCCTATCCGAGTCGAAAAGTGTTAGAACCGTCATTTCACACCTCGAAACCGCTAAGTCATTTTTTCGCCGTCAAACCGCTCTAGCGGCGCTGCGCGCCGCAAAGAGAGCGCGGCGCGTGCAGAGGAGCACGCGCTGCACACGCACGGTGAAGGCCGTCTCACGAGTCGGCGAGCCGAGCCCTATTCATAGCAAAGAGTGTGAACGGCGCCTCTTCACACCTCGACACCGTGAACACCGTCCGGCGCCTTCTCACCGCCCCAAGGGCGCTCCGCGCCGTGCGAACGGCGCCGAGCGTGCAGCGCAGCACACTTGCGACACGCCACTTGCACGGCGTCTGATAAAACGGCGCCTCGAGCCCTATCCGAGTCGAAAAGTGTGAGAAGCGTCATTTCACACCTCGAAACCGCTAAGTCATTTTTTCGCCGTCAAACCGCTCTAGCGGCGCTGCGCGCCGCAAAGCGAGCGCGGCGCGTGCAGAGGAGCACACACTGCACACGCACGGTGAAGGCCGTCTCACGAGTCGGCGAGCCGAGCCCTATTCATAGCACAAAGTGTGAACGGCGCCTCTTCACACCTCGAGCCGTGAACACCGTCCGGCGCCTTCTCACCGCCCCAAGGGCGCTCCGCGCCGTGCGAACGGCGCCGAGCGGGCAGCGCAGCACACTTGCGACACGCCACTCGCACGGCGTCTGATAAAACGGCGCCTCGAGCCCTACCCAGAGAGAGTTGTTTTGTTTAAATTCTTTTTCGGCGAGGGACGGCACAGCTCGCTCGCTCGCTCGCCATTTGCTCACGCTCGCGCAGGCGCGTCGCAGCGTGCACCCACGCAACGCCTCCGCTCCGTCCACACCACCTACTGCGTAGCCATGGCATTTCCGTGTGCGTGCGACTCGCACTCGCTCTCTTGCACTGCCCGCCGCCTTTGCCGCCGCCTTCGCCTCCGAAACTTTCGGAGCGCTTCCCCATTCTCGCACTGCCTCGCTCGCCACGTTTGACAACAGTGCACCACGCTCGCTGTCTCTCGCTCCCACTCACGCTTCGTGCTTCGCTACTAGGTTCTTCGCATCTACTTGGAGTGGATAGCGTCTGCCGCCTCTCGCTGCTCTTTCCGCTCTGCCACCTCGATTTCGCGGTCGCGACGCTCTGATGCCACTCCCTAGGTCGCAGCTCCATCGCTCGCTGTACCAAGGAGCGATGGCGAGGCGGCAGCATCGCATCGGCGTTGCCGACCGCTGTCACGCTCGGCCATCTCCCGCCGCCATCTCCACCTCTCTCGCCGCCGCCACCGCCTTTGCCACGCCTCGGGCGAGCCCAGCTAGCACGCCGCCGGCTCTCCTCGTACTCGCGTCGCTCACCGTCCTGAACAGACAGCGGAGGGGTGGCCAGCTAGGGTTAGCCTAGGTTGCATGGGTGCGGTTAGGGTTATGGTTCCGGGTGGAAGAGGTGCTAGAGTAGAGTTAGGGTTAGCACCCGGTCCGAGCTAGGGTTAAGTTAGGGTTACGAGCTGCCCGCCACGGCTCGAAAGAAGGGCTCAAAAAACGATAAAAAACGGTCCACCCGCGAAAAAATCGCGCGCTGCGCGCGCAGGAAGAGAGAGAGAGTCATTACCGCCGCCGCAACCACACCCCGGCGGAGCCCGGGAGAAAGTCGTGGAGCGCAGCGACACGACTTTCCCGGGGCGACGCCGGCGCGCGCGGAAAACGCTGTTTTCGCCAAAACGGTGGAGGCCGCCCCGCGCTGCCGCTCCATCAAACCCGCACCGCCTGAAGCCCTCGGGAAGGCCCTCAAAACGCCGACGCGGGAGGGCGAAAATCGCCTCGCTTCAGAGCCCGCGCGAGGACGGACCCCACGCCGCCCCACGAGCGACCCGCGCGACCCGCGACCAACAGCCGTGCGGAGAATCGGCAGGAGATGTCCGCAGCCCCCAGGATCGTCCTCGTCCGATCCCACCATCGACCACCATGACCATCCCCGCGCGCGCTGCAAATCTTCAGGCCCTCTGCTCAACTTTGGACGACGACTTTATTTCGGGTGCTAAAGCAGCTCGCACGGGCCCATCTCGCCGCCCCCGCCCCCGCCCGCCCCCGCCCCGCAGGCCCGGCGCCGCCGGCTTCCCCCGCGCACCTCACGGGGCGCCACGACACCGCCTGCCAGGCGGCCTGCAGCAGTGCGGGACAGCAGCTGCTACATTCCTCGCCTCCCGACGGCCACGGCGCCGCCCCGCGGTCGAAGCTCGCAAAACCACGCACGGCCCCGTCCACACCGCTCACCCGACGCCCGCTCGCGCCGCCCGCGGACCCCTCCCCCGCCAAACCCGCCCCCCTCCTAGCCCCTCCCAGAAGCCGCCACACAGGCCTCGCCTCGCCTCGAACCAGCCCCAAAAAGTAGAGGGCCGTTTCTGTGGCTCCCAGCCCATTCCCTATCGATTTCCAAACCTTTTTTTAATTTTTCGGCGCGGAATTTATTTCTTTATTTGCCCACAGCGGGCGGACGGGCGCCTCGCTCTCAACCCAGCGCCTGCAGTCTCTGTCGCCCCTCTCGCCACTATGCCTCGTCCACGCTCCAGCTGTCTTCCTCCGTGCATACTTCCGTCGCGGCGCGGCGCCCGACCGCGCGTCGGCGCGGTCTGATCGCCGCCGCGGCTCTCGTCGCGCCGCTTCGTCTCTGCCGCCGTCTCGGCGGCCGCGCGGGCTGGCCTGGGAAGGTTCCGCTCTGGAACTTGGTTACGTGGGCACCGCACCGCCTCGCCTCGCGCCTAGCGCGGCCAACTCTCCACGCGCGGCGGCTGGCCGGCGCCACGTACGCACCTCCGCATCTCGCTCACCGAGCGCTGCTCGCTGCGCTGCACGTACTGCATGCCCGCGCCCATCACCATCTTCCACATCGGGGAGGCCGGCAAGGCGCGCCACCACACACCCCTGACTTGTGACGCCACCCCACTCCACCCTCGCCCTCGCCCTCCCACATGCCCCCCGCCGGCAGGCCGCGACACACCCCGCCCCACCCCTCGCCCTCGCCCTGCGCCCTCCGCACCCGCCCCTCGCCCTCAAAAGGCGAACTGGTGGGACCTCTGCGCCGGCCCGCACGTCGAGCACACCGGCCAGCTGCCCAAGGACGCCATCGAGCTCGAGTCGATCGCGGGCGCGTACTGGCGGGGCGACGAGGCGAGGCCGATGCTGCAGCGCATCTACGGCACCGCGTGGGAGAGCGCGGAGCAGCTGGCGGAGCACCGGCGGATCCAGGAGGAGGCGAAGCGGCGGGACCACCGCGCCCTCGGCAAGCAGCTCCGCCTCTTCTCCATCCAGCAGGAGGCTGGCGGCGGCCTCGTCTTTTGGCACCCGCGCGGCGCGAGGGTGCGGCGGCTGATGGAGGTCTATATCTCCCCAGATCTCCCCAGATCTCCCCACATCTCGCTCGCCCGCCTACCAGCAGGTCTATATCTCCCCAGATCTCCCCATCTCCCCCAGGACTTTTGGCGCGAGGCGCACACGGCGGGCGGGTACGAGCTGCTCTACACGCCGCACATGGCGTCGCTCGACCTGTGGAAGACGTCCGGCCACTTCGACTTTTACGCCGACGGCATGTTTGACCAGATGGAGGTGGAGGGGGCGCAGTACCAGATCAAGCCGATGAACTGCCCCTTCCACGTGCGACCCATCCCCTACCCCCACGGTACCCCAACCCATCCCACGCGCACGCGCGCGGCCGCCCCCTCCCCCTGCCGGCCCCCGAGGCTGACCCGAGGGGTGTGTCGGGAGCAGGTGCTCACCTACAAGGACGAGAAGCGCTCGTACCGCGACCTGCCGCTCCGCTGGGCGGAGCTTGGCACCGTCTACCGCTACGAGCGGTCGCGACTAGCCGAGACGCGCCGAGAGGACCCGGGAGGACCCGTCTGCCGCGACGGCCGGCCGGGCACTGTCCACGCGCTCCTCCGCTTGCCGGAGCCCCCTTCCCGGAGCCCTTTCTGAACGCCTCCTGCAGGTCGGGCACGCTCAACGGCCTCTTCCGCGTGCGCGGCTTCACGCAGGACGACGCGCACATCTTTTGCCTCCCGGAGCAGCTCGCCGACGAGATCCAGGGCCCGACCCGTCCGGAGCCTTCTCGGAGCCCTCGCGGAACCCTCTCGGAACCTTCTCGGAGCCTTCCTGCAGGCGTGCTCGACCTGACCGAGACCATCCTGACAAAGTTCGGCTTCACCGAGTACGAGGCGATGCCCCCCCCCCCCCCCCCCATCCCCCCTCCCCCACCCCTCCTACTCCCCTCTCTCGGATGCTCTCTCGGATGCTCTCTCCGCGAGGAGGCGGTCGGCTCGGACCATGCCGTGACGCCTCCGCGACGTGTCCGCGACAGGTGATGCTCTCCACGAGGCCCGACAAGGCGGTCGGCGCGAGGCCTGGCGCGCTCAAACGGCAGCCGCGCGGCCAAACCAAGGCGACTGTGAGCAGGCGGTCGGCTCGGACGAGATCTGGGACAAGGCGACGAGCGCCCTTCGCGAGGCGCTCGGCGCAAAGGGGTGGGAGTACGACGTCGACGAGGGCGGCGGCGCCGCGCACGTTTGCGGACGCCGTGTGGCCTGCGGTTGAGCGGCCGTCTCTGCTCTCAGGCGGCGGCGCCTTCTACGGCCCAAAGATCGACATCAAGATCCGCGACGCCATCGGGAGGCTCTGGCAGTGCTCGACGATCCAGTGCGACTTCAACCTGCCGCAGCGGTCCGGCCTCGAGCGTGGCGTGGCGAGACGGCGAAAGGGGGGGCCTCACCCCTAGACTCGTGCGGCTGGTAGGTTCGGCCTCGAGTACGTGTCGCCGGACGGCGGGCGCGAGCAGCCGATCATGCTGCACCGCGCCATCTTCGGGTCGCTCGAGCGGTTCTTCGGCGCGCTCACCGAGCCGACGGCAGGCGACGGCTCCCCATCTGTGCGCAGCGTCTCTTCACACCGCCCTTGTCCGCAGGCGTGCTCATCGAGTCGACGGCGGGCGACTTCCCCTTTTGGCTCGCGCCGACGCAGCTGCGGCTGCTGCCCGTCTCGGACGACTACCGGCCGTACTGCGACGCAGCGGTGGCGCGGCTCAAGGCGGCGGGCATCCGCGCGGAGGTCGACCCCGGCGGCCGATCCGTCGGCAAGCAGATCAAGGTCGCCAACCAGGACAAGGTGCGAAGCTACGCCAGTCGCTTGCATGCTCACCGCCCCGTCACCGCGCTGGCCTCGCCCGCCCCCCGAAACCCGCCGTCTCGTCTCCCTCCTGGCCACTCGCCCCCTCGCCCCCTCGCCTCCTCGCCTCCGTCGCCTCCTCGCCTCCTCGCCCCGTCGCCCCCTCTCCTCCTTGCCTCGCCTCCTCGCCCCCTCGCCTCGCCTCGCCTCCTCGCCTCCTCGCCTCCTCGCCTCCTCGCCTCCCGCTTCCCCGCGTCGCCTCCCCCACCCCGTCCCACTCTCGCCGACCCCCCTCAGGTGCCCATCCTGTCGGTGGTGGGCGAGGCCGAGGTGGGCGCGAACGCCCTCAAGCTCGAGATGCGCAAGGGGGGCGAGCTGGGCGAGCTGCCGCTCGAGCGCGCCATCGAGGTGCTCGCGGCGGCGGCGGAGAAGGCGGTGGAGCCTATCGAGGCGCTGTGAGCGCCGCCTCTCTCTCTGCCTCCCTCCCTCCCTCCCTCCCTCCCTCCCTCCCTCCCTCCGTCTCTCCCTCGCTGCGAGGCCTCTCCAACTCCTCTCATACTCCTCATCCCTCCTCTCCTACTCTCCTCTTGCTCCTCTCCGACTCCTGTCTCGTCCGCCTCTCCCTCGGTGGCTTTTGGAGGGGGGGGGGGGGGTAGACGCGAGAGGGAGGTTGGGCACCGCTGGCGGAACAGCCGTGTATTTCGCGAGGGGCGGTTGGTGCTCTTGAGAGGCGCGTGATTTTCTGTTTTGTGTATCACGTCAGGTCCAGGGCGTTTTATAACCGCACACACCGAGAGAAGAGAGTACGTGGAGAGGGACAGAGACACGTCAGACCGGAAATAAATGAAATAAATATGTCATCGATCTATGAGTAAAGCGCCGTCTGTTGATCTGAACGAACCCCATTGACTGGCCACTGTGCACTGACACACCCGTACGGATGGCTGGAGCACTGTAGAGAGACTGTACTAGCAGACGTCGGAGCTCGGACCTTTGTGCACTACAAGGTCTTGCGGACCTCGAGCGCGACGACCGGCGCGTCGGCCGAAGGGCCAGCGGAGGGCAGGCACTGCACCCTGGGGAGAATATTGGACAAGGCCTTGGACAACTGCTGCAGGAGAGTGGGCTTCTCCTCGTCGGGAGCTGCCGAGGGTGCAGCCACCTCGTCGGCAGGCTCAGGCGCTGCCGCTGCCTCGGGCGCTGCCTCGGGCGCTGCCTCGGGCGCTGCCTCGGGCGCCTCAGCGTCCTCGACTGGCGCCTCCTCGCCTGCATGCGGCTGCTCGATCACGGGCTTGGAGCCCTTGCGCGGCGAGAGGAATGCGCAGGTCGTCGACCGTCCATCGTCGACAATGCAGGAGGCCGCCGTCGACATTGCCACAGCTCGATGTTGTGTAATGATGCCAACGATGGACTCATCTGGCCGCGGGGTGGGGGCCGCCTCGCCAGCTGCGACTGCCGCCGCCGCCTGCGAGTACTCCAGCCGTGCCTCCACCTCATCGATCGTCTCCGCCGACGCCTCCTCTGGCGCCTCCACCGCAACCTCAGCCAGCGCGCGTGCGACCGGCTCCTCCGTCGCCGGCGACTCGGCCTCCACCGCTCCGACCGTCTCGACAGGCTGGACAGCAGCCTCAGAGTTGCGGCCAGAGATGCAGTCGGTCACCTTGTCCAAGAATGACGATGAGTTGGCCGACGCAGCCGGCGGCGGCAGCTCCTCGGACTCCGCCTCGGAAGGCGCCGGGTCGGCTGGTGCCGCCTCCTCCTTGGGCTCCTCGCCCTCCGCCGTCTCAAACGCAACCGGCATCACCACATCTTGCGCCTCCGCCGCCGGCGCGTCGGCCACCGCCGTCTCGTGCGCGCGCTCGGTCTCCTCAACAGCAGGCTCAGACTTGCGGCCCGAGAGGTAGTCGGCCACGCTGTCCAGGATGGAGGACGCCGTTGTGGCCGGCGCGGGCGGCAGCATCTCCTCGACGGACTCGGTCGCAACAGGCGCGTCCTCGGCTGCGATCTCCTCTCCCACCGCCTCCTTGGGCTCTTCTGCCACCGCCTCCTCTCCGTCAGGCTTCACGTCCGAAGGTGCCGCAGAGATCTCAGCGGGCGCGACGTCGAGCGTGGTTTTGGCAGCAGCGCCGGCGGCAATGCAAAGCTGCTCCGGCTGCGGCTGCGGCACCGGCTCGGCGAGGACGTCGTTGGTCGACTTGGAGCTGCAGCCACCCATTCGCGCTGACTTGGTTCGTCAGACTTACTTCCTTTGCGTGCGTCCCCCCTTGCGACGTCGTGCCGAGATAGTTTGCGATGCTTGGAATCTTTGGAGTAGGGGGTGGGTCGGTTGATCTGGATCACCTCGTGGTCTATCTGGTGTATATACGCGACACGTCTTGCTACCACACCACGACATGATTCTTGATTACTTCGTTCGCCTCCTTGCGCACTCACTTATGTCTCTCTCTCCAAGATTGAGCAGGAGACAGTCACGTGGACGTGTAAAAGAATTTTACAACAAAATTCTCTCGCACAACACTGGGATCTACTGGGCACAGTCACATGCAAAGGATAATGTCTACACCCACCCTCATCTGCCCGCAACCATGAACTCAACAATCATCACACGTCACATGCCTGCGATCGCTCTATAGACGTCGCCATGCACGTCGCCATCAGCTCGCGCACCACCCTATCGAACGCCTCTTTGAAGCCGAAGGCTGCTTCAATCGTGGACAGGATGCGGTCTCGGTCTGTGGCAAGCGTACATTTCGCTTCGGAGAGCTTGAAGTCAAGGCGTGCATGTCTCGCTCTTGGCGAGGCCCCGGGCTTGAGGACCGTGATGTCGCCCGTACGCCCACCCAGGGAAAAGAAGCAAAAGAGTTCCAGGGCACACCAGAGCCGGGAGCAGTAGTCGGGTCCCGCCAAGACGAGCAGCTGGTTGCAGCCCGAGATGTAGACGGGCAGGCCCCGCAAGGACCTCTGGATGTCCTCTTGGTTGATGCAGCACTTGTCGACCCACAGCATTGGCTCTCTCCCGCGTTCCTTTCCGAATTGGCTCGCCCACGCCCTGAGGGCGAGGTACTTCTCGTCGCCGTCGTCTCCCCAGCTGTGACTCACGAATGCATCCACCTCGCCCAGCTTCACGCGCCGCACGGCTGGCAGCTGCTGCTCCTGCCCCGACGTCGATGAGCAAAACGTGTCCCGTTTCAGCGCGGAAAACGGGACAGCGGTGAACATCTCCACCGCGGCGTCCACTCGGCTGTCCACGGGATGGCAAGGCGATGCCCCAAGCAGCGTGCCCACGGCAGCGAGCCTCCGCGACTCCTCAACGAGCCCGACTCGTGATATGGCATGCATGATGCGCCCGCGGTTGCGCTCGGTGAGCAGCAGAGAGCAGAGCAGCGTGCCAGTCACCGACCACGCGAGGGCCCCCGGGGAGGACAGATACCACGCGTTGGGAGCCCCATCGCTCAATAGGGCGCACTCACCCCACCCGCCCCAGAGGAAGGCGTGGTTGGTCGGAAGCAAGAGCTGAGTTGGGAAGGCCACGCGCTGCATCAACCAGAGCCTTTGGAGGGCGCGGCGCGGCGAGGGAGCCATCACCGCGAACAAGGTGAGGGCGGTAAACAGGAGTAGCCAGGCCACTCGACAAGAGGCATAGGCGAAGCGCAGCCCCGCGCAGCCCTCGCCCTCCAGCCACAGCCGACGCTCCTCCAGGACGAGCGGCAGAGGGGCGATCGCGTTGAAGGTGAAATTGGTCGCCAGCAGGAGCCCGACCACGCGTACGCCGACCGCGTCGAGCGGTCGGCAGGAGAGGAGGAACATCAGCTGGTAGACGACGGAGAGGATTCCCCCGAGGACCAGCATTGCCACAGAAGCGTGCGCAGACTCTTCGCTTCGCGTCATGAGCCCTCTCTGCAGCACGCCTGCCTCCACGTACACGGCTAGCACCCACGCAGCCGACATCGTGGCGAGCGTGGTGCGCAACCTCACCTTGTTGTCGGCAGCCTGCGCCGTCCTAAGCCGCTCCTTGAGGTGAACCACGGACGGAGCGTGCTGACCCTCGCGCCTCCTCGCTGCACGGCGGTAGGCGAGCACACAGATTGAGACTCCAATCGCCGGGGGCACGAAGGCACACAAGGACATAATCACCCAGTACAGGATCGCCATATTGCCTCCTCCTCCGGCTCAGGACGGAGACTGGAGACTGGGCTTGCTCCTTCCATTCTCCATCACATCACGGCCCCCCCCATAAAAATAAAGTGTTTCGACTGCACTCCAAGTGCTCCAAGTGCTCGAAGTGCTCCAAGTGCTCCAAAGTTCGTGGGACTCCCTACGATCGCCGTTCTTTGACACATCTCGCCGGGTCGTCGGCCTGCGGGCGGCCTTCTCTCGAGGTCTCGAGATACACAAAGCGGCCAAGGGTCGTCGTGACTAGGCGGTGTGAGAGTGGAGTGTGAGTTTCGGCACATTCAGGCCGTATCAATCACAATAGAGACCGCAGGACACTGCGCCTCTGTCGACATAAGACAAGGCACAAACATGACATCAGAACACGATCAGTTCCGCACTTTCGCCGCTTGAGCCGTGCGTGACCCCCCCCCCCCCCCCTCATTCCTCCCCCACCGGGCCGCCACCGGGAGAGAGAGGAGACCTCTCGCGGCCGTGTCGGGCGCTACGCCCGCCGGCCGCCAGAACCGCCGCGCCCTAGTAGTCCTCGTAGTCCTTGTACGCGGTGTAGTGCTTGTAGTACTGGCTCCGCTTCGCCTCCGTCTCGGCCTGCGGCGGGGACGCTGGGCGGGCGGCCGTGCGGCGCGGCTCGGGGCGCCTGGGCGGCGGAGCGACCCGCGGCCGCCCAGCCTGCGGCTCGGCACCCGACGGCACCCGCCGCGGCGGCGGCTCCTGCGCCGCCTCCGGCCGTGCGCGGGAGAGGGCGTCGCGGCGCTGCTGCCGCTCCACCTCCGCCCGCCACGCCGCCTTGGCCTCCTCCGTCGCCGCCGACGGCGTGGGCGCGACGCCGCCGCCGCCGCCGCCACGGCTGCCGACGCGGGCAGCGCCGTAGCGGCCGCCGCCGGCGCGAGCCTCCGCCCTCGGCCCGTCCGCGGACCACGCCGTCCCGTCGCTCCAACTGGCGCGTGGCATCGGCGGCTGCCGCATCGGCGGCTGCCGCATCCCGCTGCGACCCGGCTGCACCCGCCCCGCAAGCCCGCCCAAGCCGTCCGGCCGCCGCCCCGCCCTCGCATCGAGTGGCGGCACGTCCTTGTGGGAAGCGGCGGCCGCCGCCGCCGCCCCCGCTGCCGCCGCCTCGGCCGCCTCGGCCGCCGGCGCGACCGGAGCTGGGGCCTCCGGCACCTCGGGAACGGTCGTCGGCCCCGACGTCGCCGGCGCCTGCGCCGTCCGCGCCGTCCGCACCGGCGGCGCCGCGGACGACCCGCCACCCCCCCCTTCACCGCCGCCTACTCCTCCTCCCCAAGAGGGCGAGTACTTGAAGTACTTTGCACGCCGCGCCTCCGCCTCGGAGCGGTCGAGCGCCTCCTTGTACAGCGTGCTCGCCGCCTCTGCGACCGAGGCCGTCCGCGCACTGACGGGCGGCGCCTAAAGGGGAAGAGAGGCGGGAACCGTGAGCAAAGGTGTGAAGACGATCCGCGGTCCGCGCATCGACCGGCGGCGCCTCTGCAGCCGACGCCGGCGCCTGCGGCTTCGAAGTCGCCGCCGCTGTCGATGTCGCCGGTGCGGCCGGAGCCGCGGCAGCGGTCCTCAGGCAGGAGGGCGTAGCGAGCACGGAGAGGGGTGGCCGGTAGGCCTGTGGGACATGTCTCGGACTCATCATGGACATGTCCCGGACATGTCCTGACGGCCTGCTCGTCGCGCTCGCCTGAGGCGCCGCCCCGACAGACGCCTTTGCCCCCGCCTGCAAGCTTCCCGGCTTGGCCAGCCACGCAACCTTGGCGGCCTGCGCTGCCGGCGGCGGCGCCGGCGCCGGGAGCGGCAGCGCGGCCGGGAGCACCGCGGTCGGGGGCACTGCTGTCGGAAGCACCGCCGCCGGATCGGCCAACACCTCGGCCGCTGCCTCCGCCGGCGCCGCTCCTTGCGCCACTTCTTGCGCCGCCCCTTGCGCCGCCCCTTGCGCCGCCCTCGCGCCCCCCGCAGGGGCCAGCTTTGCGAGCCACGCCGCCTTGGCCGCCGCTTCCGACGACGCCTTGGCCGCCGCTTCCGACGCCGCCTTGGCCGCCGCTTCCGACGCCGCCTCTGCCGCCGCTTCCGACGCCGCCTTGGCCGCCGCTTCCGACGCCGCCTCTGCCGCCGCTTCCGACGCCGCCTTGGCCGCCGCTTCCGACGCCGCCTCTGCCGCCGCTTCCGACGCCGCCTTGGCCGCCGGCTCCGCGGCGGCGTCGAGCTTTTCGAGCCAGGCCGCCTTGGCCGCCGCCTCCGAAGATGCCACCTCCGAGATGGCAGACGGAGGCGGTGGCGCTGCCAGTACCACGGGCGGCGGCAACTGCGCCTCCGAAGCGACCGAAGCCGCCTGGGCCGGAACCACTCCTGGCGCGGCCACCCGAGCCGCCTGGAGCGGCATGGGTGCCGGCAGCACGCCGGGCGCGGCCGCCCGAGCCGCCGGAGCCGCCCAGGCCGCCGCGCCATTCTCTGCGCCCTGGACGGGCGCGTCAGGCTCGGCCGCCGCTGCGCGCGGTACCGCCGCCGCCGTCTCTGTCGGTGCCGCCGCTGCAGGCGGCGAAGGCGGCGAAGGCGGCGGGGGAGGAGGCGCAAGCGGCGGCGAAGACGGAGCGCCCCAAGGAGGGGGGTCGAGGCTGGCCAGCCACTTGGCCTTGGCCACAGCCTCCGTCACCGCCGCCGGCGCCGCCCCCGCCGCCCGCGTCACCGCTGCAGCCGCGGCCGCCGACGCGACCGCCGCCCTCGCGCCCCAGTCGGGAACGTCGAGCTTTGCGAGCCACGCCGCCTTGGCCGCCGCTTCCGACGCCGCCTCTGCCGCCGGTTCCGCGGCGGCCGGCGCTGCCTCGGCCTTTGCGCCACAAATCGGGGCGTCGAGCTTTGCGAGCCACGCCGCCTTGGCCGCCGCTTCCGACGCCGCCTCTGCCGCCGGTTCCGCGGCGGCCGGCGCTGCCTCGGCCTTTGCGCCCCAAGCCGGGGCATCGAGCTTTGCGAGCCAGGCCGCCTTGGCCGCCGCCGCTGGAGCCTCTGCTGTTGCGGCGACCGGCGATGGTGTTGCTGTGACTGCTGGGGGAGGTGCTGCTGCGACGGCTGCTGCGGGCGCCGGGGAGGCTGCTGCTGGGGACGGGAGGGCTGCTGCTGGCGGCGCGGACGCCCTGACCGTCGGCGCGGAGTCGACGCTTGCCAACCACCTCGCTCTGGCGGCGGCCTCCGACACTGCCGCGGCCGCGTGCGAGACGTCCACCCCTCCTGGCACGAGCTTGGCCTTCTCAGCCCCCGACACCGCCGCCTGCGCCCTCTCCCACCTCGTGAGCTCCCGGCCCAGGCGGATGGCCTCCGCCTCAGCCTCCGCCGGCGTGGCCGCCTTCCGCAAGCGCAGCGCCGCCTCCTGCCATCCCAGTGCCGCGACCGCCGAGCACCGGGCCGCGCCCGACACTGCGATCGCACGCGAGGGCGACACTGAGATCGCCGCGGACGATGCCGCGAACAGAAGGGTGAGAGAACACACGGCCGGCCGCGCCATCATCACCTCGCTTGAGGTGCGCCACGGGGTTCTTTTTCTTTGATTCTTTACTACCCACCTACCTTTTCTTGTCGATCCTTTTTGTGACCGTCACCGCCCGTCCCGCGTCCACCCATACCGCGTTGTGTGTCCCAGTCGTTGGTCGGACTGTGTTTCGCCTTCCTGTCAATGTATGTTGACTTTGAGGTGATGAGGAGTAAGGCCGCGCTGTTGGCGGCGGGACGGACGTAAGATAATGAATCGTTGATGCGATCAGGCGTAACAAGTTCAAACAAGCGCGATTGCACAAGGGGTGGAAGAGGGTCTGGCCACCGCGGGGCGAGGGAGGCGGCGGGCCAGATGCCGGATCCGCTGTGCGCGTTCCGGCGTTCGTGTCGGTCAGGGCGCGGCGCTGACCGCGGCGGCCTGGGCCGCGGCGGCGGCGAACGCCGACGGCGGTGGACCATTCCGGCTCAATCAGAGGTAAGCGCGGCCGCGGTGCGTGTGTGGTGCGTGGTCCCATGCGCGATATGCGGGGCGCGAGAGAGTCGAGTGTGATCACGCCCCTGCAACACCAACTAACAACGAAACGAAACCTAAGATACTAGAGGCTGCACCCTCCCCCCACGTGTACATGCAAAAGGTCGACACGAGGTGACAAAGCAATCACGAGATGCAGGGCACGCGCCCTCTCACTGCCCCGGACCCCACGCCTCGATCTTCTTGGGCAGCAGCTGGTCCGACAGGTCCTCTCCGTGGCCTAGACGGCCGTCGGAGCCCTCGCCCCAGGTAAAGAAGGCGCCGTCGGCGGTAACGGTGAGGCTGCGGGATGTTCCCGCCGACACAGCGACGACGCGCCGCCCAGCAAAGGCCTCGACCTTCTTGGGCAGCAGCTGGTGCTGAGTGTTGCCGTGGCCCAGCCGGCCCCCGCCTCCATAGCCCCAGCTCCAGGCAGCGCCGTCGGCGGTGAGGGCGAGGCTGTGGCGTGATCCTGCCGACAGCGCGACGACGCGCCGGCCAGCAAACGTCTCGACCTTCTTTGGCAGCAGCTTGTTTTGCTCGTTGCCATGGCCCAGCTGGCCATCCTCTCCATCGCCCCAGCTGCAGACGGCGCCGTTGGCGGTGAGGGCGAGGCTGTGGCTGCATCCAGCCGACACGGCGACGACGCGCCGGCCAGCAAACGCCTCGACCTTCTTGGGCAGCAGCTGGTTCTGCTGGTCGCCGTGGCCCAGCAGGCCCCCGCCTCCATAGCCCCAGCTCCAGGCAGCGCCGTCGGCGGTGAGGGCGAGGCTGTGGCAGACTCCAGCCGACACAGCGACGACGCGCTGGTCAGCAAACGCCTCCACCTTCTTGGGCAGCAGCTGGAGCTGCTGGCCACCGTGGCCCAGCTTGCCAAAGTCTCCCCAGCCCCAGCTCCAGACGCTGCCGTCGGTGGCGAGGGCGAGGCTGTGGCTGTGTCCAGCCGACACAGCGACGACGCGCTGGCCAGCAAAGGCCTCGACCTTCTTCGGCTGCGACTGGTCCTGCTCATCGCCGTGCCCCAGCTCGCCAAGGCCTCCCTCGCCCCAGCTCCAGACACTGCCATCAGCGGTGAGGGCGAGGCTGTGGCTCCCTCCAGCCACCACGCTCACGGCGCGCTCACCGCCCAGCGCCGAGGGGAGGCGCGTCGGCGTGTTGAGCTGCGTCACCCCCTCGCCGTGACCGAGTGCGATGGGCTGGAGGAAGACGCTGAGCCGCACGACGAGAGCCGCCCCTCGCCGTCGATGAAGAGGCTGTGCCGAAAACCCGTCGCCAGCCTCGCCGGCGGGTTGAACTCGCGCAGCAGCGCCGAATAGCACAGCCACCGCACGGCGCAGCCCTCGCCCTCCGGCTGCGCCGGCAGCTCGAAGCCGCGCTCCTGCGCCCACAAGCGGATGCCCTCCGCCGCGAGCGAGGCGTGGAAGAGCAGCGAGACGGCCGCAACGCGGGCGATGTCGAGGGGGCCGTCGAGGCGAGAGACGACGCGCACGAGGAGCTCCGTGGGGAGGTCGAGGAGGTGGACGGGCGGCGGCGTGCTTGGCGAGGGGGCGGCGGAGGCGGCGGAGGCGAGGCGGCGCGAGCGGCGGCGGGGTGGACATCGCGAGAAAAAGAAATTTAACGCCAAACCGCCTCAACTTCCCGGCCTCGCCGCCCTCGCTCGCCGCTCGCTCGCCCGCTCGCCCGACTTTCTACTTCCTCGTGATCCGCGCCGCCGCCACCCTCGCCCCACCCTTCCGCCGCCCCGCCTGCTGCCGTCCCCGTCTCAGTCGTTTGCCCCGCCGCTCTGCCGTTCTGCCGCCGTGCCGCCGCCCTCGCCCCCCGCCGCCGCCCCCCGCTCAGCCGTTCGGCCCGCCGACCGATGTCCAGCCTGCCATCCTACCGTGCCGCGCCGCCTTTACACACACTTGAGCACTTGAGCACTGGATAGGGTCGATTCCGCATGGTACGGGACCCCTCGATCGTCTCGCCCTCCCTCACTGGTGTGTTCATTGGGGGGGGTCATAACAAACACGGTACAGGATCGAGGTGCACGCTGCCGAAGCAGTGTCGTCCCCCCTCTCCCCGACGGCGATGGCGGTGTGACCGATCGAGCTACAAGAGGAGCTTGTTCAGCAGGATCCGGAATTAGTCTGACGCACTGCCTCACTGGGTCTGAGATCATCGAGACGCCTCCCATCACCGTCTCGGATTCATGTGGGATCGAACCACTCCGGGATGGGCAAGCCCATCGTTCTCATTGAGAGCTGTGCCTTCCTATCACCTGTGAGAGACAGTGGAGAGGGTGTGCGCCACATCAGCCGGAGCGGGCGGTGAGGGGGGGGGGGGAGGGGGGGCTCATCCATTCAGGCTCAGCATACAAAGCAACTTCAAGACATACTACACCCACAGCCGACAAAGCAACTTCAGGACGTACTACACACGCGCGCAAACCACGGGCA